>NW_013952633.1:716159-719482 GCF_001266775.1 Austrofundulus limnaeus
TCAGTGCACTGTGAAAGCTACACCGATCAGTCTGCCAATCTCACGAGTGACAGGTCAAACAAAGAAAAATTCAAAACACTTGTGTGGACGGATAATATAATGTGTATTGTTTATTTAGTAAATTCTAGTAGTTTAGAAATTTAGATTTTTTTTTTTGTAAAATTTAAAAGAATAATTAAATGTTACTACACCCAAAAATCTTTTTTTCAGTGCACTGTGAAAGCTACACCGATCAGTCTGCCAATCTCACGAGTGACAGGTCAAACAAAGAAAAATTCAAAACACTTGTGTGGACGGATAAAAACAAGGAACTTGATTACTCTTGCTGGACGTGAGTTACTGGTCCCCCATCCTGGAGCCAGTCCTGTGGGTGGGGCTCGTTGGCCAGGTCTCTAACCATGGGGCCCAGCCGGGGTCAGCCCTGAATGTGGATTTGCCCTCCTGTAGGTCCACTAGGAGGGGGCACATGAGTTGGGTGAATGACGCCATGGGCAGTCATCAAAGGCAGAGACCTYGGAGATCTRACCCTGATGTACCAAAACTGAAATTTCTCTTTAGTTAAAAACATCAACTGATATATGAAGCACTATGATAAAATACAATACAATATACTGTAGAGTGATGATCTGAGCTACAGGAATGTCATCCAGTGCAATATGCAAGATACACAAAACCAGTTTTTCCCTTTTACTGTTTTACCAGTTTTTTCTCTTTTACTGTTCTTTAATGTTTGAAGTCACTCTTTAAATCCTTCCACCACTTTCTAAACAGCAACATCTTACAAGTGTTGACAAGCTTCTGTCAAATTTCAAGCAACAAAGAAGATTAAAGCTTTACATGTAAAAAACAACAATAAAAAAGTGATCATCTTTAAAGAGCACTTAAAAATAATGTGCCTCCTACTGCACAGGAAATTGTCATTTTCTGTTGCATAGTCCAGCAGATACCAAAAATAGATGGCAGGATGTTGTTCTTGTGTTACCATGCAAATACTGACCGTGTTTTTCCACTTTCTCCAGACAGGAGAGGAAAATACTCATAAAATGGGATGCAAGCGACTAAATGGTCACTCTGCTGTGGTTAATTAGCAGGGAAAGGTCCTGGAAAACTCCCCCCACCACAAAACAGGCCAAAGGGGCTGAGAGGAAACGAGAGGAGACCTCCATTAGCTGTGACTGAGACCCCTGTGTGGGTGGAGGGATTGGTGGTGAGGTGGGTCCAGTGGAAGAGGGAAGTCATCTTTTATGAGCGCCAGTGCCTCTGCTGCAGCCTGTTGCTTAGTGACTGAAAATATTTACTCCTCACCCAAAACTGCAGACGATTTTTTTTTCTTTTTTTTAACATTCTGGAAAACTGAACACAAGACTTATCTATCTGAATTAATTATTGAGGCCCCTGCCAGCCACGGTCAGAGAGAGCTCYTGCTTGTCTGGAATGTTGATTTCCAGATAGACGGGTGTAGTGTAACCTTGTAACTATGGTGATTCACAAAAACAATCTTATCTGTACTGAGCCAGAGGAGCTCAAACCTGAACTCACTAAGTTCASAAGCAAGAGATGCGTCTGTGCATGCATATGATTGATTTTATGCATATGTACAATCTCATCCCAAACCAAAGATAGATCCTGTAGCCGTACACGTGCATTGCCACTTCTGGGTGGTCAAGGAATGACTTGCCTTCCCCCAAGCCCATTTAGCTGCAGCCTGCACGGTGAGGGTATGATCTGTTTTCGCGGTGCACCGACAGGGAGAATGGGTTTCAGCTTTTTGGACACGGAGGGCTGTCTGCTGGGTCGGTTTCATGCCCACAGATGCTCATTCCAGCTGGAGGGGATTACTAATGACATGTACCAGCCTGGAACAAAACGGAGACTGCTGTGATTGGCAAGGAGGGGAAGGAGGAACCACACCTAAAAATCTGACAGAGCCACTTTGGCAGAGAGCGGACAGATGAAAACAGCTGGAACAGGACAGAGAGATGAGGGAARAAAGAGGGAAAGTTAGGTTGGTTACGACAGAAACAGGTTGTTAACTCTTAGTGCACATATGCTCTAAAAAATTCTGAATCRTTTCATGATCTGATTACATAAATTTCAATAAAATGATGGTTAATAAAACTGAGGAGTCTTGTTCGGTTTTTCTTTTAACAGAGGTTTGTTCATTTCAAGCTGAATTCCAGCCACAAACTTCACAAGACATTGAACAGAAGGAGGTTTGCTGTATCGTTTATTCTTTGACAATTACACACTTCGCAACGGAGAAGATCGATTTCCACAGTTTTGACAGTTTTCATTTTTGTTGTGACAGGTTTCAGAATCAGACTCCAGATTTTCCACCCAGACTCCCGCCACAGAGCCAAGCTCTGTAACACATGGAGAGCGTGGTTTGGAGTGGTCTTGCTGAAAAAAAGCAAGCCTTTCTCTGAAAAGAATTCAGCTCTGTCAACAGGACAATGTTGTTTTGAAAAAAATAAAATTTATGCTCAAATAAAAAAGTGCTAAGATAAAGGATCTTTGATACAAATTCAGCAATTCTTGTGAAATGAAAATAATTTTTAAAATCACATCAGCTTTTACATTTTTCAGCATGCTACAAAATTATTGCTATTATTTATTATTTTTCTAGTTGCTTTCTGGTTATTAATGTTCCAGCATATACAGAGAACCCTTTTAGATAGACTTGAAACTCATTTTGGGGCCACTTGCTGCATGTAGTAAAATAACTCATACAGTAGATGTTCTCACGTTCTTATGTTCAACAAGTATTAAAAAAGCAACAGAATGAAGAAAGAATTAAACAAAGAGAAGTTGAGCCAAATGATTATAAATTAATTATTTTATTTGGACACTAATGTGAAGATACCTTCTGTCTGATCTGCAACTCATTTAAAGCAGGGGTGTCAAACTTATGGGCATCATGGTGGCCCTCAAAGCACCAGCTGTAATTAACTTTAACGTTTTGAGTTTGACTAAACATGAAACATCACATTCTTTATCTCACCACTAAGCACTACTACCAAACAAATGAGTTCTACATGGTATGTTTCGTGCAATGAAACAACATTTTAACATGTCCTCTTATAAACACTGAAAAGTACAATGTTTGTGACTGACAAAATGTGAAATAAATAAAACAGAAATACTAATAAAGTAACTGAGCGGTAAGCTGGTGGGATGCCGTAATTTCGAGGATAACTTAATCAACATCCATGGTGTTGTATGCTGGCTTCAAAGCAGCATACAATTATTTTAGGAAATTAATACGTCTTTGAAGCTCTCACAAGTCCCATAAAATGCCTCAACAGACCACATTTGGCCTGCGG
>NW_013952633.1:719536-721845 GCF_001266775.1 Austrofundulus limnaeus
TATATTGTATATATACTTTTACTGCACTAAAACTCTTGTGTAAACTTGGTACACCAGTGTGTCTCTTCTCTTAACATTCAGGTGCAAATTTCAAGTTTAGGAAGTAGGAATTCTTGATGAGGTTTAGGAAAACAAGCAGTTATAAAATGATTGCTGATCATGATGACAACTGTAGCCTGAYAAATCCATGTTTTTCTCAATCTTTTCTTTTTCTACAAGTCATGACAACATGCAACACTCTGTCCTARCATTTAGCACTAGCATTTTAGCTATGGAGATCGAGCTTTGTGTCTAATATATCCAGTTTGAATCTGTGATTTATGTTTTGAAATATTTATAATTGCACACTCTGATATTACAATGTTGAAAGATTTCCAACATATTGTGCAGCCAAATTGTAACTCCATAAACCTGAACAAAACTCACTCTTGATTCAAATCTTCACTGTCTTTGGCCTTGCTTTGTCCTAACAAGCATTAAGAAACATATTTTGTCTTGTTGGGWTAAATGATTAATTACTTTTTGGTGCTGCATACTATTTTACCTGCTCTGCTGTTACATCCATTATTTAAAAAAAAGGCTACTTTTTTTCTCATTTATCAAAGGGGGATGGTAAATTTCAGTGTCTTCCACTATCATGTAGGAAATGTCATGGAAAACCATAGCTTATTTTAATGCACTCTGGAAGGAAGGGTTATTATAAAAGCAGACACATTAAGAACATGAACAAATATCTGAACATAAACTACACATTAGGTATAAAATAAGCTAAGAGATCAAACAAAGGCTGCCTCTCCTCTCCCACAGCCGAGGAAACACACCCCTGACTGCAACAATGAAAACTGGAAGGCAGGCAATTCAGACTGTCTCTCTCTCTCTCTTTATCACACACACAGAGAAGAGGGAGTGGAAGAGTGAGGTTTCTCTGCTGGTGTAACACCCACCATCAGCACCCAGCTGCCTTGCTKTGTGGAACACCAGCCATCGCCAAATTCAACCCCCCCTTTCTCTGCTGTGACAGAAGCCCGGCTCTGTCTCCTTCTCCGGAGGCAGAAATGCAAGGACCGCACTACAAGGCCGCCTAATCACAGCTCATCAGAAATGGGTGTGTATCCATCCCTCCACCTCCCTTCTTCTCCTCCACTGCTGTGCTCCTCACCCTCTCACTCTCTGCAGCATCAGTCTGCAACATAAACCCTGTGTGGAGTCAGAATTTAGGGCCTATTTTCCCTTTTAATGTGTTATTTAAATAGAGGTTTGTAGAAAAAAAACTGATGTAAAAAACATAAACTCAGTTTCATTCTAATAAACAATGTCATTAAAACACATCCATTGTCAATAACCTTCCACATAGGGATCAATAAATGGAGCCCAGAATAGTTCTAACAAAAGATGAATACATTTTTTAGTCAATATGTCTAAAACAAAAAAAAATGTTTGCTTCATATTTAGCATCTGGAATAATATATATGAAAATAAATAAATAAACAGCACTTATTTGCAAGTAGGCCTATTTTATTTTATTGTTTAAATCTTTATAAATATGTGCACAACATACAATGCAGGAAACATGTCAGATATTTTTTTTTATTACCGGCTCACTAAAAAGGCATGAATTCCCCTCAGCAGAGAAAGATGCAGGACACCTTTAAGAAAACGCCTTTATCCCCCTGCCTTCCCGTCACTATGGTAGCCGCAGCTCATTGTGCACATTTTGTTTTGCTTCACTCACATCCAGCTAAAAACATTAAAATAAAAACAAATTAAAAAGCTGGGAATGTTTAAATCGGTTTGGAGGCTGGTAGGGTTTTATCGCACAGCGGCTGAACGCTCGAATCTAACGCAGTGATTTGCGCTCATCAAAGTTCCTGCAGTCAGTCAAGCAGATTTTATTTTTGAATAAATTGTATATACTTACTGTGATCTTTGGGATGTTCTTTTTTCCTTGATAAGACATCTTGAGTCCACCTTTCTAAAAACAAAACAAGCCTTTCAGAACAGTATTCCTTCTGTGCGGATGCTGCAGCGGCCCTCGCCCGGATGGGAGCTTCAAGGAACGGTCGCTCCTTCTTCGACAGTGCGGCGTTCAGTGGCTCGCCGAGCGCGCTCGTGCTCAGCCCCTCCCTCAGGAGGCTCACAGGGAGAGGCGCAGTGACGCAATCTTTCCACCATGAGGCGCAGCGGAGAGGCTTGGTGAATTTAGAGCCTCCAGAACAAATAATCATAAATACTGTACCTCTTTAACATAATAGAAATAATGTAAATAACATTCACACACACACACACACACACACACACACACACACACA
>NW_013952633.1:722350-724799 GCF_001266775.1 Austrofundulus limnaeus
ACACACACACACACACACACACACACACACACACACACACACACACACACACACACACACACACACACATCCCCCCACGTTTCCACCCAGCCATGTGTCTCTATTGTTTGAACCCAAATTAGACCTCCCCTCTTCACTCACCACTCCTCTCCACACAGATGCAGCTATAAAGATGTACTGAAGTAAGACAAGGCCTTATAAAAAATATTAAAATTGAATAATCCAGAACATTTCTTCTATTAGATCACAAAAACAACAACGTAGACTAAAGACTGAGAAGGTGTGCCCTTTTTTAACAAGCAATCTCTTATTGCTTCACATTCAAAACCAATTCCTGCATGCTGACATGTCTTTTCAAGGTGGTGAAGCATTAGCTCAGCGTTCCCACTTCTTATAGTTCATTGCTAACACTGTTCTGTTTGCAGGCCTCTGCAGACCACATTATCCAGCTGACAATGACAGACAGACAGGAGGCAGGCAGATCAGGGATGCAGTAAAGACTCTGTCAGGTCATGGAGTCTGCTCCAGCAAAAAAATTCACTTAGTGGCCCGGAATGAAACAACAGCATTGACCTCCTTAACTTTATTCTTGACTACAGGGAGACTTTAGCTTTCAAAGATTTAACACTGTTGTGTTAGCAGTGTTGTAAACGATAAGTCCACATTAGCTCAAGAATTTAGAAGCACTTGACAAGTCTGTTTTTAATTTTGTAGAAATAATCCCACACTCGTGTGTGATACAGCTTGTTTTAATTTATTCCCAGTTCTACTGTAAATTCTAAACTTGGACAAGAAATAATTGCACATAATGAAACTTATTATTTTCTTTACCACAACATTGTAACTTGACATTTTCTTACAACCAGTTCAAGTCTATATTTTACTTTATGTAATGTTTTATTTGAGTGACTGAATTAACATTTTATGCTACTTTTATGTTGAGATTTGTCTCATTTGAATCACAGAAATAAGCTCTAGTTTAGGAGGCTCCCTCAGACATCTGGCTGACCACTCCCTGACAGTCGCCCTGCTGCAGGAGTACATTACACTAATTACTGTAGCTCACCAGACAGGAGGAAACAGTTAAGCTATAATTATGATAATTATTATATTATATGGCAGCTGCATCACAGCAATACAAGCTGAAGGACTGGGAGCATTTTGACCAGGTTTGTTTACAATAAACTGGTAAATGAACAATTTAAGAAGGCCTAAAAATCCTAGATCATGAAGCATGATGAAGCAAATGAACTAAAATGAAAAATGTCAGCTGGTTTCATGATTTAGTAAAGTCACAATAGTGAGTAAGCACATTAAGTTTAGCATTTATTTTTAGCATTTTTAGCATTTCTCGGGTCAACATTGTAAATAAGAAACTGTTCTTAATGTTTTGCCTGGTGAAATAAAGGTTAAATAAAATAAATTTTTTGACTGATCACCTCAAACTGTTTAATATTCAAGCAAAAATCCTTTTCCCCTCAGTTATTTTATGGTGAATCAGATGACCCTGAAAAAAAGAAAGAAAAAAAAAACATTTACGTAGTTCAGCTTCAGGCCACAAGGTGGGAACATGCTGTCAGTTCTACAGAATTTAAGTTAACTGATAAAGTCAAATGCACAGAGAATACATTGTTAAAAGCATAAAATAACTGATGGATAGTGTGCATGCATTGCACAGTTTGCTTCCATCAGGAAACAAACTGTGCAAAATAGGTCAAACACAACTGAAGAGGAAAAAAACATTTACAAGATCCTCATTTGTTGCAGCAGACACATCTCTGTGGCTTCAATCAGTCTCTTCCGATAAGACTCAAAAGGTTGCTGACTCCATAATGAATCCAGGTTAGACCATGGCAAAGAAAGTTTGGGGCAGGGTTGTGCTTTCAGAAAGAACAGCAGAGAAAAACTGACTTCCTTTAAATTTATTTCTTATTTTATTTTTGTCAGAAAACAAGGAACATCTCAAACTGAAGTTTCAATGACTTTCATTTGTACTTACTGATAAATTAGTACTAAGTATTACATATATAGTACTAAGTCATATATTATGTTGTCATGCGGTATTGCTGTTCATCTTTTGTAAATTAGATTTTTCCCTTCCACTAGTATTTTTTCACCCCGATAATGGGAAAATACCTTTTTGTGAATCATATTGTCAGTGCAAAATACAATTTTAAGCATCTTAGTAAGTCTTTAAGTTTTTTGTTAATATTGTTTGGAGAGGCATACACAAAACCAGAATTTGATATCTGTCTATATGTTTGAAGGGGACTTAATATGCAAAATTGACTTTTTTGCATGTTTTTATGCTTCAATTCAACCTAATTTCCCTCTGGGATCAATACAGTTTTTTTTTTTTTTTTTTTTTTTTTTGGGGTCTGTCCTTCCAGAAAAAGTCCAAGCTCCAAAAAGCACATCCAGTTTATTATTATTGTTATTATTATTGTTA
>NW_013952633.1:724824-727227 GCF_001266775.1 Austrofundulus limnaeus
GTAGTAGTAGTAGTAGTAGTAGTAGTAGTAGTAGTAGTAGTAGTAGTAGTAGTAGTAGTAGTAGTAGTAGTAGTTTTGTTTCAGAAAACAGGCTGTTTCAAAACCCTGGGGATTGTGACGTCACGAATCAAGTGACCTAGCAACACTAAGGTGGGCCCAGCCCCTCACCTGGTAACCGAAGCGGAGACTCCGCCCACTTCGTCACAGTTCTGCTATTTTTACAGCATGGAGAACGGAGATGTGTGGCTTAATTTTATCTTTATTTTTGATGGCAATATTGCCAAAGAAAGTTGCAGTTTGTGTAAATAATTTCAAGATAAACTCTTTTGGAAACTACTACCAGCCCACAGCAGGATTTACCCAAGGATTTTCTGCTGAAGGAAACTTCTGTTCCTATTGTTCCTCACAAATCAGCAGATGATGGGAGTAAGTGATGTGTTGTGAGTTTAATCTTGCTTCAGTATGAACATGATTTGTCATTTAGCACAAACTAATATTGAACAATAGAGCACAGATTGAATACTGAGGAGGCGAGCAGCTTCACCTTTCCCCTTCTGCTACGCCAGCCTGGTGGAGCGGAGACAGACAACCATTTGCCTCCCCTGGTCTGTCGGTCTTTCTCTTTAAATCATTTAAGAGGCACAAACAAAGTCTTAAAACCGGACTATGAAAAAGACAACTTTTAAAGAAAAACTGTGAAAGTCCTTTAAACATTTTGGGTAAGTGATGTTCAGGAGAACATTTAAAATTCTGCAAGTAAAGCAGTTTATGGAAAACATGTTTATGTTACAGCCACTACAGACAGTCAGCTCCTCTGAGGAAAGACTCATTTCTATCTGATTCATGTTGAAGCTCAGAGCTTTGATTCAGATTCTTCTCTTCTCTTGTGTCTCTATCCGTGGTACTGAAACATTAAACCTTAACCTCCTAATAAAATCTTTGTCTTTTCACCAAAAGATTTTAACTTATTCTTTCTTTGTAACAAAGCAATAAGAGGCTGCAGTGTAATTCAACAGAGGTCTCGTAAAATTTTTTAAATATAATGGCAAAACTGTAGCAAGAATTCACTTATCCATTTCTGTCACAGCAAACTGCTTGAAACACAAACCACCATACAAAAACCCCTATATGTTATCATTTTATTAAATACTGAAGCAGCACCTCCCTGCTACATTTTAGAATTTGAAGGTACTTTAGTTCTGCTTCACGGTAAGGACTAATGATTTGTAATCTTGAGTGTTTTATTGATGAGAAAGTTCTCTACATCTGCACAACTGTTTTGTAGACATGTGAAATTTTCACATTTTTTCATATTGTTGCTTGTTTTTTTATTACATTAAAGACAGATTCCATGTTTAAAAGGTTTAAATGCCCATTAAGATGTCTATAATCGATTGAAT
This sequence comes from Austrofundulus limnaeus, assembly GCF_001266775.1. Lineage (NCBI taxonomy): Eukaryota > Metazoa > Chordata > Actinopteri > Cyprinodontiformes > Rivulidae > Austrofundulus > Austrofundulus limnaeus. Next base: position 726,225 of record NW_013952633.1, read on the forward strand.
GGCATTACTGAGTCTTTAAATGTATTACTCCCAACCTAGATGAATAAATRGTTCATACAGGATGTTATTTACTGGCTAATTGTGGTTTGCCCTGTTTCAAATGCATTAAAATTTAATTCCCACATATTAAACTATGACTGAATCATAGTAACCAGGACAAGACAAACAAAAAATACACMTTTTTAACCTTTTTAGTGGAAACCAAATGATGTAGTAAGCTGCTGACAGCCATACAGAAGTTTCAGCCCCCTCACCTTTTCATCCTCCAGGTTCTGCAGCACTTCTTTTCCACGACTGGTTCGGGACTCGGTTTCCGGGGACCTGTTTCCTGCGGGACTTTCCAGCCCAGCGGGGCTCAGGATGCCACTCGCGGTGACCGGGCTCGTCCTCTCCTCCTGGGTGTCGCTCCTTGGGGTTCTGGAGCCTCTCCGCCCGACACTGAGGGCATCAAAGTCTATGGTTTTACAGTCGAAGGCGTCCTGGACGCTGCAGAACAAACCTCCGTGTTTTTGCCGGGGAACCTGGTCGGCCGTGCCGGGACGGGCCAAGTACACCGGCAGGTCGTCCTCGGGTTTCAGCCGGTTTCCTCTGCGCTCCGCCATGGTTGGAGAAGCCCTATGCGTAAAGACAGTGAAACTGGTACTCAGGTGATGCGTGTGTGCGTGCGCGCGGGTGAGGGCGCGTGCATGTGTGCATGTGTGCAAACAGCAACAGCATTAATGTCGGAGGAGTCACTGAGAGATGCTGTTTAACCTTAACGTTACGCAATCAGTCAACGCACACTTAAAATAACAACCCCTGGGTTAATTTAATAACTCAGTGGTTCAAGTTAATGAGTCATAATTTGGGTTGTGTTGACTAAATGATGGGTCAAAAAGTTTGACCTGGAAGTTTGTCAAAGATAAGTCATATAATTATTGTCAGGCCGCCGTTTTAAGCCAGAGGTTGACCAATTTCAGCCTGACTAGACCTTTGCTTGGACGTTATCATCATGTTATGAATG
>NW_013952633.1:728132-730789 GCF_001266775.1 Austrofundulus limnaeus
GTATGTATTCAGTGTGGAAAGTGACTAATAAAACCTAATTATCTAAAAAAAATATTGTTAAATAAAAAGTACAGTCCTTCCTCTATTTCCAACCTGCGAGCCCACCCTTCCAGCTTGACTTTAAAAGGTGGGCTTTGAGGAAAATGTGTTGGGAACCACTGCTTTAGATGCATCAGTATTTATCACATTAAAATTGAAGAAGTGTACTCTGAGCTGCCAACATAAGAGAAAAACATTGTACAGCTGGTCTCTGTGCTTTCAGCACCTCCTCAGAGCTCAGAGATGAAGCTGATGTCTGACCCTTCAGCAGAGACACCTCGGGGTGATCACTGACAGCAGCACAAATGAGACAAGATTGCATCATCAGCTTCTCAGACTGACTGTCTGCTGACTGAGGCCAGAAAAAAATAACAGGAGTCACTCAGTAAACAGGAAGGTCTTTATGTAATAAGTGAATATCAGCACTTTACACAAGTTCAAAGTGGGATTTTTGCCTCAACTAATTTTGTATGAGTTGCTCTGACTATCATTGGGCATTTCTCTCCTAGTCATCCTTCATAGAAGGCAAATTATGATCTATTATGGTCAAAAGTTTTTCTATTGAAAATGTTTCAATGTGGGTATAACTTCTACACTGGTTTTAAGGCACCTGGTATTCCCAGGCAGTGTCCCATTCAAACTAACCAGGCCCAACCTGATCAGTATAGACAAGATCTGGTGTGTATGGTATTTTCACTTAGTCAAAATCAAAATAGTTAAAGTCTATTTAGTATTTTAAAAAGTCTTAAGTAATAGCTTAATAGAAAATGACTTCAGTAAAACTTCATTTAATTGATATGAAAAGTAGTCATTAATCGGAAAAGTAAAAGTATTTACATACACTAAGTAATGAGGTGTTGAATTTACCTAATTGGTGTTTAATTTACCATTTTCTTGAAGAAAATGGCTCAATTTATTCTTCTTGGATTAGTGGAACCAAATAGAATATCTTGTTTAAGTAAATTCAACATTTCATTTCTTAGAATAATAAATAAATAAATAAATAAATAAATAAATAAATAAATAAATAAATAAACTGTTATTTAACATTTGTAGAATTAAAAGCATTCTCCTTTGAAGGAAAAACAATATTTGCTAACTGTTCTAGCATGTTGTGGCATGAAGATGTGATTTGTAATGAATTGACAAGCTTGCTAACATAATGCTGTTTCAATCTAATGAGGCTTTTAACAAAATGACAAGGCAGCAAAGCAGGAGGCTATGCTCAACTTCATTTTTCAAACCAGTACAAGGTTGGCCAATTATTAAAACCAATGTCCCATAAACAGAAGCTCTCACTTTGTCACTGGCTTAAGTTCATTCAGGCACAGTGGACTGATGGCAGACAGGACAGAATTAGRTAAATCTTCATGGATTTGTCTCAAGAAGCCTTACAACAACCAAGACATTCTTCCAAAGACAAGTCAACAGAATTTCCTTCAAATTGTAGGCATTAACATAAAAAAGTTTAACAAGTAGCTCACATCATCACTCAAAGATAAAATGATTTGTACAAATTAACCAATTTCAGGGTGAAAATGGAAAAAAGCCCCATTAAAAAATCAAAAAGAAAAACAATAAGAACAGGTAGGTCCTCTGTATGGGTTCTTCTTTAATAAAACGTTTCATCTCTTCTCCAAGAGACTTCTTCAGTCTGAGGAATTTCAGGTGAATTCAGCCTTATAAGCACTGCCTCCACAGGTTGGTCACATACAAAAGAGGGCTATCAGCCTAATTATTGGTCATTAGTGCCTTGATTAGCTCTATTGTTCAAGGGTCAGGTCCATCACCTGACTATCACTGGGGCTCTGAATCACACCTGTTGCTCATAGGGGGCTGAGTCATACTTGCAAAAACAGCACTGTAGGAGGGGACAACTGGACACAAAGGCCTGCACCTCTGTTTAGTGGTGGACGTTTTTTCTTCACAAAAATGTCTTCCTTTACTCCTCTCTCAAACCAATGTTCCTCTCTGTCAGCGGTTTCTCTTTCATCCCTGAAAGAGTGACCGCTGACGTGGATGAGTGTAAACTGCAGAGTCCTGACCTGATGATGTAGCTCTTCTGTGCTGGTCCATTCCTTTGAACAGTGGCTGCTTTGTTTCCTCAATGTATAACTGATCACAGCCCTCCTGATATTTAACAGCATACACATTACTCTATTTGTACTGGGGGAGTGGGTCTTAGGGGTGAACCAATCTTTGTCGTGATGTATTTTGGGGTTTGAAAGCCACTGGGATGTTTAACTAATTTGAAGTCACTCAATAGACCAATAAAGTTGCACAATAAACATACATAGCTAAAATTTTTGTTGCATTTTCTTAAATGGACAGCAGGGGGACAGATATTTGGTTGGAAAAGAGATGGCAGTCTGTTTTTGACTTAACACATTTTATCACTCTTACACAGAAAGACAAACATTTTTTATTTATTTATTTATTTATTATTATTCAACTAGCTCTGAAAGTAGTAATTCACAATTTTCATGTTTGGGCAAAAGAAAAAATCTGGAAAACACTCTCAAAACACAATGTGTTTCTTTTTTTCCCTACTTATCCACATCTTCAAAATCCTAAATATATGATTAAATATTTTACATTAAATATTAAATCTATTATAC
>NW_013952633.1:732099-751148 GCF_001266775.1 Austrofundulus limnaeus
CTTCTTTCTCGTTTCGGATGAATAAAGAATCTAAATGGAATAAAGTGAGATTTTATTGTTGGAAGACAAGCGATGGTGAAAATGATGTAGTAAATTAATATATTTAATCTGTGACACATTTAAGGACGCAGAATGAAGATAAGTTCATTAAAGGTAGAGGTTAGGACAAGAATATGGTTCTTCCTGATAATCTGGGGTGAACAGGGTRGTCTGTTATGACTGAGCGGGATGTGATGATGACGATAGAGCCATGAGGTCGGAGTGATGGCAGATTCCTTTACTCCTGCTCAGAAACACAGAGCAGCTTGTAAATATTTCAGTTTATGGGTAGAGTTGGCTTCACACAGAGAAGGGAAGCAGGTGTAGCGTTGCATTCACTTTCTCCTGTTACATTCAGCTGAAACGGACCCCTGCATGGCTGTTAACTGTTTAGTGAAAGGAAGTTGTTAGCATCAGACAGTTTTGGTTAGTAAAAGATAGCAGGAAAGTCAGAGAACCTGCAATATTCATATGCATTTTCACTTTACCTGTTATTTGAAATGATAAAAATTTAAGAACAATAACAGACAATACAACCAGGTTTGGTTTGGGGCCAAATTTGACAACTTTGAAGAGCAAAACAGTGAAATAAGTGTCAACTCCTTGTTAAACAGTTTAGAATATTCAGAATGTGTTGTAAAGGGAAGATAAAATAAAAAAAATGGGTTAAATATTTAGCTTTTCCATATCATATTCCAATAGTGTTTTTTAGTTATAAAATTTCAAGGGAATAAATCTCCTTTTTTTGCAGCTATCACCACAAAAACCCAAGCAATTCATACCATTTATAAACTGCCAAGTACAATAACTGTTCAAGCTGCTTCAGAGGGTAAAAAAAAAGAAGGAAGTACTACTATTCACATTAAATATATAGAGGAGACTACAAGAAATAATTCAGATTCCTGTACATATCAACAATGCATATATTACAATACAGAATATTTACGTTTCCCCTCTGGAAATCTTGGGAAACAGTGTCTGAGAGGTGGGAACAGTTAAAAACAAACGACCAGAATCAGATTCTTCAAATCTGCTGGCTTTTCAGAAACATTTTGGAGCAGTTTAATAATGTGTATTTTTTTTCTTAGAGATCAAGGCTAACATGGATCAGATCAGAGTGTTATTTTCTACAAACTTTTCTTTGTTTTTTTTCTTCTCTCTCTTTGCTGAAAGTCTACTATCCGAGTCCAGTGATGACGTGTCAACCTGAGTGTCCGTGGTCCCTCTGTAGAATCCGTCCACACCGGTGTCTGCAGCACAGCTCTGTCTTTTGATTTCAAGCGTGACGTCCGGGTGAGCACAAGCAGTGAGTGTGTGTCAGCACCATTTTGGGAGCGGTGACGACAGGCCAGGAGGAGGAGGGACGCCGGGTCCCAAACGTTCCTTATTGTTATCTGAGCTGAGGCATTGCGCCGTCAGCCTCTGCACTCATGGGCCCTGAGTTTGCTCGCTTTTTGAAGTGGTTGCAATCATCAAGAAAACTCTCTCCAATTGGGATGATAAAGATGGGTGAAGGAAACGTGGCGAGGCTGTGGGTTTGTTGTTTGTCCTCAGCGTTGCTTAAGAGTTTCCTGTTTACGTTCCTGCTGCGACTGAACGTCCGTCTCTGCACGGCAGAGAGAACACCTTCCAGGCTTTGGTTTGGAATCATCAAAGCACGTGTGTGTGTCTGTAACTGCATACGCATGCACGCTTATAAACTGTGTGTTAGTATATCTGTGCACGCTTGTGTGTTTCTAATAGATGCCGTTCTCGCAGCATTATTCCCAGATGTTTGGAAAACCATTTAGTGTCCAATTTTAACTCAAGAACAGCTCATCCTGGGCAGCATTCTGAACATTTCAACCACTGTTTTTTATTAAATAAAAGATAACCATAAAAGTAACAAGTGACGTGAGCAGCATTAGGAGTCACTGGTGGAATGACACAAACAGTCACCGCTACGCACGCCACCGTCTCCAGCCTGTCCAACATGTAAATAACATCCAAGTCCCAAACAGGATCTCCAAGCGTACACAAGACCTGGAAAAAAAAAAAAAAAAAAAAAAAACGACGTATGTTACAAAAAAATCTAAAACATATCAGCTTGACAAAATAAAAACACCACATTTAACAATTATAAAAAAAATTGAATCAATCATGACCTCAGTGACAAGAAGAGGCAGGTAAAAGATAATGGATGGATGGATGGATTTTAAAATCGGTATTGTACAACTTTCCAGTAATTCTATAGAAAACCCTTCACAGCACTGATCCTGCTGATAATCATCACCAAATGTCTGGGCTGCTTTGTCTTTTAATTTCAAGCATGTCTCTTGAAATAAAATTCTTTAATTTAAATTCTTTAAATTTCCTGTTCGGACTCATTCTGAGTTCTGCCTCCACCAATAACTATCATGGCTACAGTGAAAATGTTTCACCCCACAGTCCTTTACAGACAGAAGACAAAATTTACTAAAAGGAAAAGTTTTGGTGCCAATGCAACAGAGAAAAAAACAAAATAGCTTTATTTTGTCATCCAGGGTAGAAATCTTTCATGGGATCATAAATCATTTTTGAACCATTTTGTATTATTTTGGGAGCACACCGTTTACTCATCCGATACCTTTTAAAATGTAGAAATGGCAATTTTTTCATCCCCTATAGTTTAAAAAGAATCTCTGAATTGTGCGTTATTGTCTGTAAAACAAATCCAAACTCTTTACAAACAGGACAGGATGATGATACATAACAAAGAATCATTATGATGCTGATATTTCTGCTTTGAGATGCCTGCTTCCTGGACACTAAATAAAATGACGTTGTCTGTGTGAATGTGGAAAAGAAGTGTTTGTTAATGGAAATACATAAAGTAGAAAAATGCTGAGGATGAAAAAAAGACAGAAAGAAAAGAGCTGAACAGAAGTAGACAAATGCAAAACAGAAACAGGTGAACCAGAGTCAAATAATTCTTACTATTATATTATTAATATAATATTTCATAGTTATTTTTGTTTAAAAATAAAACTACATTCGATGAGATCATATTTTTTTAAGTATTCTCAGGTTTTAAAGTCTGAAGCACCTGCTGTAGAGTTTTAAATTAATAACCCCCTTTTTGACCAAGGTCCAGAAATAAAGAAAGTGGTGGTTTGGAGGGAAAGACGGCTGGACTCACCTCTGCTACAGGACAGCCTAAAGACTTCAAGGCCAGAGGATGAAGGCAAGAGAAAAGAACAAGAATAGAAAGAGAAACTAGAGGCAGGAAGAGAAGGAAGGAACAAATCATGTGAGAGAGTTAAACATTTTGAGATACTGGATGTTAGTAACAACAGGAACAAAAACWTGTTCATTATAGAAAATCATCATCTCTGAAGAGAGTCAGTAAAAAGACTCCATTCAGCATAAGTGTAAAACGTTTTTAAAGATGTGTGCAGCAACAAGTGGTTGTATAAGAATATAATGCACATTTTGCTCTGAATAAAAWCATCCGTGCATGGATGAATTAAGTTTTATTTGTTTGTCTTAAAGAAAKGCATCAGTCACATCCTACCTTTTCCTCTAAGTCTTTAATCTGCCTCCTTTGGATTTCTGTCTTGTCCTCAAGATCACGAATCCTCTGCAATTTTTTTAGAGAAAACAGACATGTTAGTTTAAACATACATCCACAAAGCTTTGCTGTGTTATGACTGCAGAGGCAGCCGGACCTGGTGGGCCTGGTGCAGCAGCTCCATCCTCTCCTGGAGGATCTGGCAGTCRTACTCTCGACTCTTCCTCAGCATCTGCCTCCGAAGCTTCTCCACCGCCATTCGCAGCTCATCCTTCTGAAGCTCATTCAGAGGCTCATCATATTTTATCACCTGGTGGGAGGAGATCGATTTATTTGTCCCTTTCTAAACTGTCTAAAGCAGTTTTCTTAACTCTGAGGCTGTGATGAAATACAGAACGTTAAAAAACCTTGTCCTGCTGCAGAGCGTTGTATAAAGTCGCTTCCAACTCCTGGATTTGCTGTTGAGATATAAGAACAGGGGGGCTGTTATTAGTTTAGATATCACAAATAAAACCTCAATTTATATTTTAACATATTTACACCTGTGTCTTTTACTAAACATTCAAATCACCATGGGCGTAATTTGTGGGGGGTTTAGGGTGGTTATGACCTCCACAGTAATCTGATCCAGTCAATATAACCTTCCCAAATATTATATTTTTTTGGTATAACACAATACAAATTAACAGGTTAAGTGCACAGATGCACAATACAAAGTAAATACATACTAAGTGAGAAATAGGTATGTTGTAAAATATATCCTGAAATTGTAAAATATTTGTTATGGTCAGAAAAATGGGTGAAAAAGAAGTCACCCTTTACTTAATTTGAACAGAAAAGATGCAGCGTAAATACAAAGAAAAGAGGAAAGTTAAGTAAATCACAGTAAAAGTATTACAATGTATTTTAACCCCCAAATACCCTAAATCATTTTAAAAAAGTAAATCATTCAATAAATAAATAAACAGACTGAGAGCATAACCCCCCCATGGTAGAACTAAAGTTACGCCCTTGCAAATCATAACAAGCAGATAATGTCCTAAAATAAAAATACAGCGAACTTCTAAAAACATTGGCAATGATGTGTCCAGGTTTGGTTTATGAAAGTATGTTTACCATGTAGGCTTGATCCAGAGCCTGTTTTCTGTAGTCCAGCTCTTCTTCCAGGTATCCTTTCTGTTTACAGAACATTTCCTGTACACAGTGAGAGGATGGACAACAGTGAGAAGAAAATCATTTTAAGTATTTTCACCCTCTTTGATCTTTGGTCAAAATTACACGAGGTGCATCATGGGTAACAGTTTTTATGACCTACCATCTCAATCTCCAGGTCCATCATCTTCTGATGAAGCGCTGCTTCGGTCCCTTCTATCTGCTGGATCCACTAGAGGGCGACATGCAGCACAGTCCTCAGTCCCAGCTGCACAGACCCCTCGCCTCTAATATGGCACGATCATGTTTGGTAAATCCTTTTCTTACCTTTTCTGCTAGTGACAACACAGTGCTAGCCTGGATAATAGCCACTTGCTCCTCATTCCTCAAGTTCTGTACAAAAACAAAACAATTTCTTATTTAATGGCATCCCTGTTTTAGTGGAGCAGGCCAGTAAATTAGGTTAAACATTAATTACCCCGTTGTCTCCGAGGATGTCTAGTAGTTTGATGAGGTCTGGTATGCACACGTCCTGTGAAATAAACCAAAAAAAAATTATCTTAGCTTTTAACTACTTTTGATAGCTTTGTTTTGCTTGAGAGAAAAGAGCACCTAATAATTACACACCTTGACCCCTTCCTTCATACAGTAGATCTGCAGTGCGCTGACTCCTTCAGAGAATGGATGCATCCTCAGATGGTTGAACGGAGGGGATCTTCTTTCACGCTCCTGAAACAAAATACATAATTCACTAACAAAAAATAATGCTTGATCTATTTTTTAGCATAGGTCTAATGGGAAAAATACCAACAAAACCTGTAATAATGCTAAGAATAAATGAAAGAAAAAGAACATGATACACTATAGAAGACATGAAGTCTTTAAAGGAAAGTTAAACCTTTTATTTTATAAGCATTTTTGTTGAAGTTGGGTTCTTTGGTTTGTTCAACCATGTTGTTGAGAAGTCAGTAGTGTATTGAGAACATCCTCTCTGCTGTTTTAACAAGGAGACAACTTAAAYCTTCAAAAACTGCTGTCAGTTTATGAGCTGCAGCTCCAATAAACTGCAGAAACTATTTCCAGCTTGATTTTAGGCTGACTGACAGATGGAGACACTTTACAAGCTAATTCAGCAACAAAGAGAGGTCATTTGGCAGCTGACAAATAAAAATATGTACTACTTTATATCCTGTGTGCGTGCGTGCATGCGTGCGTGCGTGCGTGCGTGCGTGTGTGTGTGTGTGTGTGTGTGTGTGTGTGCGTTCTAAAATCCTGATGTTACTCGCTTTTCTTGGAAAGTATTTTCCTGCTGTCAGTAGTAATTACATTAAAAAGCAGTACATTAATGATCAAAGTGTTTTTACATTTAACTGACATTAATCTGCTAAATAAATGCGAATCCACTGAACTCACCTCCAGCTCTAATATCCTGAACTCTAACAGTTCATTTTGGTCTCTGGAGTCTTGCAGCTCCTGCTGAAGCCGGCTGCAGTCCGACTCTAACTTTTCCACCTGAGCATCACAAAGAAGGAAATAATTCTACAGTTTAAAAACAAATTAAAATAAAAATCATTTTACATCTCACCGTGTTTGCAATGATTACTGTTAAAGCTTTACTGCACAAACTAAACCTGAGCTGTTCTGAGGAACCAGAGAAAGAAGTGCAGGCCAACCTTTTCCAACAACTCCTGATTCCTCCGTAAGAACAGCTGCTTCTCCTCAACCCATTTGGAGTCCTGAAACACAGACGATTGTACCAATTAAAGAAAATAATGCAAAATATCCAAATCTTTTAAGAGGTATTTAAAAAAATGGAACAAAAATGATACCCTTACCAAAAGACGTACACTAAGTACATGTCATTAAGTATACAATGCATATAAAAGTGTATTTCCCTAAGTGTAGTTTTGTTTACCAAGTATGCTGATATACTGTAAGTATACTAGGAGTTTACTAACAAGTATACTTCTTGGGACTAAATTGGCCGACTTTAAATTTATTAAAGTATACTCAGAAGTACACTGAAAATAATATTCTAGGTATACTATTAGTTTACTAGCAGTAAACTTTTAGTGACATTTTATTAGTTTATAAAAGTACATTTTTAAGTATAATAAAAGTAAAATAGTTCACTAAGAATACATCTCTATCATGGCCAAACATTTAAACATTAGTACAGAGTAAGTATACGCAGATTTTTGTATATTTTTAGTGCAAGCCAAGTACAGTGTAAGATAAACTTGGTTAAGTATATCTCAAATAAGTACCTAAAAATTAAACAGAAAGTAAACTTTTATTTTTTTAGTTTAAAGTTAGTATACTTAATGRATACTTGCATGTACTACTTTTTGGTAAGAGTATGTTTAAACATTCTCACTTCCACAATAATTAAATCCCTTTTAACACCACAATAAGGTTGATGGTTAGTGTATTAGTGTAAGTTATTTTTCATTCATTTTGTCCTTTGCTGTTACATTCAGATCAATAAAATGCAAACTTTAAGAGCGCAGAAATAATAAATATGRTTACAGCAAGCTCTTACACAGCAAAACTCTCCATCTAACCAGGTTTTACAAACTTTTATCCARCCAAAAATATATTTCCATCTTGTTTTGAGACCGATAAACTAAGCAAGAGCAGAATGTGTTGGATTATTAATCTTGTTAGCCTGGAAATTGTCCTTATTTCAAGTCTTATCAAATGAAACTGTCTTATTGCACTGGCAGATTATTTCACTTATTTTGAGTAGATTTGGGACTCCGATGAARCTTTTTACCTTAATTTTAGATAGATTTTAAATCCAAGGTTCATTTTTAATACTATAACAACTTAACTTTTCATTTGACATAATTTTAAGTGTTACTCTGTGGTTGAAGCCCTTTAAGAGTGACCACGGCTTATTTGTCTTAAATTACTGAATAGTCCAGCATTACACAAATCGGCTTCAAACAAAGTTTAAATTTGATAGATTTGATTCTTGTGTGAACTTGCCAAACCGGAGTAACTCCTGCGGGGTAAATGAATGTGTTAAACAGGCATCTTTAATCATCTTGTTGGAGAGCTTACCTGTCCCTTCAAGGTTAGTTCTTTCTCCAAATCCTCTATTTTGGCTTTRTACCTGAGAACATCTGCTTGAAGTTGTTCATGAGCCTAAAGCAACAACAAAGCACTCTGTTAGGACARCATCTCTAAAATCACACCAGTGTTAGTTAGGTCTACTTTGTTTTCTGGTAGAGAACTATTCTTTATTAATAGAAAATACAAATGAGGGTTTAGGCGGCACCAGTTGCACATACGGCACTTCCTTATCACACATTTGTACCTTGGCTTCAATCTCAGCATCCAGCATGCCTCCCTTCTGTTCCTGCAGCAGGGCATAGGCTCGCTGTAACGCCTGGTACTCCCGGGTCAGCTGGCGGAAACGTAACTCAGACTCTTCATTGGCAATGCCCTTTTTTGACACATGCAAACAAAAAGCCAGATGTTATGGTTTCACTGGACAAATAACACAACTGCCTCTGCTAGGTAGAAAACTGAAATTTCAGAGGTGCACGACCACGCGCCAGGACACAACGTGGGGCCAATGCGCGGGGGCGGGGACGCCGCGATTGCGTCACTTTTGATGTGAGCCCCCTCGCACCCTGTGCGTCACGTCAACTATAATCTAGGCTTGCAGGTGCGCAGTACCACGTCGGACGGAGCTGATGGAGCGGACTCGGCTACAGCTCAGAAGCAGCGAGCGAGGAGCAGCAYGAGGCGAATCAGTTCTGGGYCTTGTCGAGCTGATTGAGCGCAGCTGCGGAGGTAAAGAGACAACACGCCAACTCGGGCTGGAGCTGGTCGTTTGGGTCAACGGAGACGGCGACTGTGTGTGTGGACGTTTTGCTGTGAACTGCAAARTTCACGGGGAGMACGACAGAGGACAAGGAGGTGTCCAAACTGACCTTTGTCGAGAGGCAGATTTGGTTCTGGCCCACACAGACTCTGGTGTGGACCAGGTGGTGAGAACCTTCAACTCAAAAACTCCTAGACACATAAACAATAAATGCCTTTTAAGGTTTAAAAATGGCTGCCTTRTGTCGTGCTTCTTATTATGTTGCGGCTTTGAGAGCTGGGGTCGTAACAATATTCTGAGGATAAAAGGTGCAGACATAATAAGATTTATTCTTCTTCTGCTACCTTTCATTTTATGTTGATTTGTGTATTTTCTTGGTTTATTTTTTTATTGTATATAGTTATTTTTTTAATGAAATGAATAAATTTTTGAAAATAATCTATCTAGTCGTTTTCCTTTTCTGAGTTGTGGGGTAGTGCCTATATCCAATGGTCATTTAGTGTTATTGAATAACCTAACATGCCTGTTTTTGATTTGAAAGTGTTTGCAAATTGTGCACAGAGAGGTCCCAGAAGGACTGCGATCCTGAAAATCATAACTCTTACCACGCCCATGTCTTCATCAGGAGTAGCCGGGGTTCTGTCCATGCGGAATGAAGCCACTGAGGACGTCTCAGAATCCATAGACTCTTCATCGTACCCAAAAAATGTGTCTACAACAATGTGTCTCTGCAGAAAATAAARCAAGTTTTAGTTTTCATGTTTCATCAACTTTAATGCAAATTTCTCAACATCTCTTTCTTRCAATATATAGTATTTGGCCTTTATTCTTATATCTATTAAATCAAACAAATCTTCACAGTGACAATAGTACAATTCAGTTCTTTATGAACGGACCTTCCTGAGATATTGCTTCCTTAAACCATCTTGTTAAATTAGTGGTGTTGTCATAATATTATTATAATAACGGCATTGTAACAGACAAATTCTATTTACCTTTATTGGCCTCGAACTTCTTTTATGCCTTTTCTTCCTAAGTAGTTTCTCACGATCCTGGATGGAGTCACAGTAAAAAGACAAATGAGGCAACATGACAATGTGACAAAATGTTGTTGCAAACAATTCCAAAATGTCTGTGTTTTTTTCTTTGAAACTGAAATTAACTATATTAATTAGTTGCTTATGTGTTGTTTTTCACACTGATGTGTTTCTCATCATTGTAATGCCCAGCTTTTTTTTTCATTTCAGTGTAAAAAAACCAAGAAATATGCTTTTGTGTGTGTGTGTGTGTGTGTGTGTGTGTGTGTGTGTGTGTGTGTGTGTGTGTGTGNGTGTGTGTGTGTGTGTGTGTGTGTGTGTGTGTGTGTGTGTGTTTGGGGGGCCAGGCACATTCGATTTTATGCCACAGTCAAGTAACTATGTTACCCTCAGTCGTTATGAAAAAGCTGTATATATCAAAAATAAATGTCTCTGTCTCTTTAAGAAATTCCTACCATTTTTAACACTTTCACTTCAGTACGTCTTCCAAACAATGTTCTGGGGGACGGTTGCTCTGTGGGGTAGGAGCTCAGCTGCAGACTGAGCTCCACGGGGAGCTTTGCGTAAATGGGTGTTGCTTTATATCTGCACGTTTATGCATAATGTTTTTCTGTATTTTAAATTGATTTTACTGTCTATATTTATGTTTTGCTCAACTGTTTTATTCATTTGGCTTTATTGTGAAGCACTTTGGCCAACTTCTGTTTTTTTATGTGCTATATAAATAAAATTGACATTGATATTGACATAAAGCATGGAAAAGTCAGGTTTTGCATAACGACCCCTCCCCCTTATAAGTATGTTATTTGCCTCCCAAATTTACTGTTTTCTTAAGCAAAATATAAAAAACTATGCTTTGCAATCTAAGATGCATCCGTAACGCCTCTGATGTTTTTCTTTAGTTTGAAAACTCCTCTGTAAATCTTGTCAGTTGTCATTTTGCTGTTCTAAAACAAGAAATAAAAAAGCAAACAGTGAATCTGAAGACCCTCCAACTCATACTTCAGTTTAAATGGGACCCTCARTCAGAAAATATTTGTCACAAATGTGTTTCACCTCGGTGACCTTTGTGCCATAGCGCTGCACAATCACAAAGAATTTTCATAACCTATGACACAAAAATCGCWGATACAAAAAAAAAAACTTTGAACAAACGTACTCTTGTCAGCTCATCAATCATACTCTGTTGCTCCAGGACCTGAAGTTTTAGAAAAGCAATTTCCTGGTCATCGTGGGCTTGGTCCAGGTCATTCAGGGACTTCAGCTTCTTCAGAGGAGGATGGGAGCTTATCCTCTCCTTCTGTACGTAAAGATAAGGAGAGACATMAGCTGCTAATCAGCCTACAGATCCAGTGAGAAGATAGTTTGACTATGCWCTAACCATTTCAAGGTTTTCCTTCATCAGGCTCTTCAGTTTCTCCTCCAGCTTCTGGATAGTCTGAGTTAAATCATCATTCCTTTTATTCAGCAGCTTGTTTTTATCCAGCAGGGGTTTGCAGTGCTTTTCTGACTCCCGAACTCGCTTCAGCTGTTGGAGGGAAAAGTTCACATTAAATGTCTGAATAAAAGATAACAGACTGAAGCAAGTAGGTTTGAGCTAAAAGACAACACGTTAAAAAAAAGAACAAATAGATTTTGTTTATTATTATTCGTAACAATTGATTTGAACGTACCAGTTCGTTTCTCTCCTCAACCAGCAGAGCGTTGCGGTCCTCTAATTTGCGAATGGTTGAGTTGAGTTCAGCAACTCGCCTCTGATTTCTCCTCATGTCCTGAAACAAACAAAAACAACAACTATGGCTGATTTGCTTAAGTTTTTATTTGCCGTCTTTAGCTTCACAAAGGTCAAACACAAGTTAACTGTTTTAATCTGAGGGCTTATTCTGTTTTTGGTGTGTGACAGTAAAGTGATTATTTAGAACGACTCACTCCCAGAGTAGAAAGCAGAGTTTTATAAGATAGTCAAACCATGAAAAACTTATGGCTTGTTTGTTTGTGCTGAATGCACTGCTGGACTCGGTAAAAAAAAAAAAGGGGGAAAAAAAACCCCGACTCGCTCCCAGAGCCGACACCAGGAAGTAGAATTTTATAAAGATAGTCATTCCGTGAAAAACTCATGAATGGAAATTAAACAGACGCAGTGCACGAAGGAATCTGACTGATAAAAACTGTGGTGCAAAACCAGGACAGATGTGGATAAATACGTCGGGTGAGTGACGAGTATGACTTTTTTTTTTTTGCATTATCGGCTGTTGCGGGGGAACTCCATGCAGTGACGTATGTTTCAGGGAGGGGGGGTTTCCCGAACTCGGCGCGAGGGTGTCGTACAATTATGAAAGGTCTGCGCGAAAATGACTGCCGAACAACCACGTGACCGCGCGTCGACCCGTCGGCGTCRGAGCGAGTWTGTTTCARGCTTTAGAACATGAAAYACTTCAGCTGCCTTTAAAACACACAACAAAAAAGTAAGTCCATTTCATGTTGATTCAAGCTGCTGAAATGACTAAATGTAATTGTATTTATCTTTGTGTGTTTTAGCTCCCTGGAAGTGGAGTTTTTTGTTTGAGGTGTTTATTTTGTGTATGAGTTTTTTTATAGGTGTGGTTTTTGTTTGTGAGTGTTTTGTTTTCTTCCTTGGAATCTGTCAAGTATCACCTTGACCWGCACCAAGCCTCGCACTTGTAAAGACAAGTCAACCTTATTTTTRTGTGGAGTCAAGTCTCCTGAACTTTTGCTTGTTAGCCAAGCCTGAACTTTTGAAKAACAGTGGTTTTAACACCACACATGGACACTGGGGGGAAAGGGGATATATTTTGTATTGTATTGTTTTGTATTAGTATTTTTTATTGTTTGTAAATAACATATTTTGAAAAGTAAGACTCCATTGTTTGTGTTCACTTTATTTAAACTTTTTTGTCACTTCTTGTTTAAGGTTAAAAGGGTATGTATTTTTTTTCTAGAATTGTACATGTCCTTGTGTGACCGGTTAAAATAAAATGACTCTAAACCATATATTAAAACTAACAGTTAAAACACCATCAGCTAGTTAAAACATCCTACATGTCAGGAGGGAGACCTGTCTGGCGCCCAATTAAATTTTTCAAATTAATAACAATAAACAGCATTAAAAACGGTACCGTCACAAGTGTGTATCGAGGTTTGTGGCATCATGTTTCAGTAAMTGTAAACCCACTAAAACCAACTGATTAGGGACTAAATAAGTAAGCTSTGACTTGAATTTTGTTTAAAATAAATAATAGAAAAATCATCTGGTTATTGAGACTACTTACAGGACTCCCACAGTGCTCTGCYCCGTCTCCAGCTCTGCCTGGAATCTCGCGTTTCGGACTTCCCAAGCCGCACTCAGCCTCCTTGACGAGGAACAGTTGTTCATCCAAGGCGTCCTTCTGAAGCTGCAGCTTCTGTAGGCAGCCCGCTGTCGACTCCAACTCCTTCTCTAGAGCAAAAATGGTGCGGTCTTTGGATTTGATTTCATCAACCTATCAGGGAGAAGAAAGAAGAGGTTATAATTAATATTTAAAATAATTTAAAAGTGTCTGGTGTTCAGACGTTTGGCTGTGCCCACCAGTCTGCGGATGTCCTTCTCACAGTCCCACTTGATCTTGGAGATTTGCTCCTGATGCTGCTGGTGCTCCACCCGCAGGTCTCCGGCCTTCATCTTGTCTGCCTGGATCATGTTGCTCAGAGCTTCATCCGTCTGCTTCTTGGCATTCTTCAGCTCCACTATTTCCTGCAGGAGCTTCACTCTCTCCTGGTCAAAGAAGCGGCGCGCGTCCTCTTTGGCTTCAAGAGTCAGTGCCGTGCGCACCTGGAGAGGAGATCATATAACGAGGCAAAGTCCTGAAAACGGACCAAGCTTTGGAAAGTTTTAGGGAATTGATTTATTTTTTTAACCTCACCTTTTCCCCACTGCCGTCCCGCATGGCGTTGAGGGCCGCTTTCAGCCTCTGATTCTCCTGATCTTTGATTTTGGCGTGGCGGGCCAGCTCCTGCTCATGCTGCCGGGTCAGGTTCTCCCTGAGCGCCTGCAGCTCCTTTTGCTTTTCCTCGTGCCACTTGGCGCGCTGCTCCGTTAGCATGGCGGTGTGCCGATGCTGCTCCTGCTCTCGCGCCCGCTTCACCTCCTGCACCTTGTCGCGCTCCAACTTGCTCACCTTTTGAAAGGAGCAAAAAGCATGAAAGGAGTTGTGTTATATATTTGACACAAATATTTTAACTTCTCAAAAACATTCATGAATACCTTGCATTTCTCTTGGTGCAGCTCGATCTGAATATCAGTAAGTTTGGACCTGAGATCTTCATTGGCAGCCTGTAAGGCAGAAATAAGCGCTTCGGGCTTCTCGCCCTTGGTACGGCTTTTCTTAGCCATTGATTGAAACACTAAAGAGGGTCTTCTGATGCTTTCATTGAGACTTCAGAGAAACTTTCCAGGATTTCCAGTTCCTCCTCCTCCTCATTCTCCTGTTAAACACAAGGGCTAGAGGAAAAGAGAAAAGAAMMAAKWRGRRRMMWWRKTTTTTTWTTWTTTTWTTTWTTTTTTTTTTTTTTTACAAAAACACAATTTCTCACTGGGATCAATAAAGTATTTTTGAATTTGAATTGAGTTTGAATTTTCTAAACATTCACAAACTTAAATTTCTTAAAGGGGCAATATCATGTAAAATCAACTTTTTTGTTTTATATCATGTTATAATGTTATACTCTCATAAAAAGCATGCCCAAAGCCTTGCTTTGACTCATTCATGCATGTTTGAGAAATCCTGCAGCGTTTTTAGAAAGCCAAGCTGAGGAGCAAAACGACAGGTGGGGACCAGAAACGCCTTTTGGGACCAGAAACGCCCCTGGGACGTGTCTTTAAACCGAACTTCCTTACCACGGAGCACACCTCCCTACCCCGCTCCCCACACACCCCATCCATGACTCCTGCAGGCTCTCGGCAGTGACAAAGCACACGAGCGAAACTGAAACTGTCTGCTGCTCTTACAGGGGACTTAATATGCAAAATTCACTTTTTAAAGKTTTTTTTTACTCGACTTTGGGTATGCACTTCATTAAAAACAGTCCTAGGACCAAAAATAAATGCACCCAGGGGTATATTAACTCTAAGTAAATGTATTATTCATGTATATTAATGTCAAGTTTTCAAATCCCGCGGCCTGTGATGTCACAGGCCGCAYTCCAGCCCACCCCAACCGGAGCCCAGCTCATTTCCTCGTTACCCAAGCAGAGACTCTGCCCACTTCCTCACATTACAGTTCTGCTGCTTCRCAGTCATGGAGRACAGAGATGTGTGKATTAATTTTATTTTTATTTAATATTGTTTTTATTTTTGATGGCAATGTTCTAGCAATATTAAAGCATACATTAAACAGCCATCTTCCAACCTCTTCTGCCGCTAGAAATAAGTTTTGAGCTTTTTCTGCTCTCCTTTCCTCCTGCTTCGCAGCAGGCGCTCATGTCCGCAGCCATATTGTTCTTTTTGCTGTTCATTAGTACAGTACTTACGGTGGTAGAGTATACAGAACCTTTAYGGTACTCTAGAAAGTAATGATACTTCATACCAATATTACTCAAGTAAAATAAAAAGTRTGGTTGTAAAACAAGTAGTAAAAGTACATTTCTTTCCTAAAAGTTCCTCAAGTAAAAGAATAAACATAACCAGCTTCTACCCACCTCTGTATGAAATGATGAAAAGTCTGTTTTGTAGGAGTACTTTTTTAATAAACCACTGCTGCACAGACCACAGCCCTGGGTTAATGCCTGGGTAAGCTTTTGGATTGTTCTAACAGCTAATGGTGCTTTCAGAAAGGACAGACTGAGGTTGGCACTTACCACAGAGGTAAGGTTCAGAGGAAGAAATACAGACTACACACAGACACACACAGACACACACACACAGATAGCATATCAGTTAATGCTAGATGAATGGGATTTTCCTAGCTGCAGATGTGAATACAAGGAATTTCGATCAAAGGWAAGACCATCAATGACTTCCTAATAGGGAGGTAAAACAAGCAGCAGCTACGAGGGTAGATCTGTAACATCCTCAAGGCAAGACAAGAGTCAGAAGAGTCTTAAACATGTTTTTGGTGCAACACGTTTCAAAACAGCAYATTTATGATGACCATTTCATGTTTTACAGGAGGAAATTTTATAACCTGTCCAGACAAGTGGTGTGGAAACGTACAAAAGACCTCAGGCTGCCAATCACTCCGAAAGGCCTTTGGTTGCACTGAGTGATGATAAATTTCATTAGAAAACACATGCAGGAATTGGTTTGGGCACTTCTGGCATCTTATGTAAAAACAGCTTTGAGAGAGAGATGAGGTGTTCACTCTGCCACAAAACTCACCTAAAACAAAACTGATGGCATCTGGGGAACGCAAGCATAATCCACAACCACACCAAGCCTGCCATTCTGATACCACACAAAAAYTGACAGCAGAAACTTGCTATTTAAGATTTACACACAAACTCATTGAACTTCTGTTAAAATGGAAGTAATAATTAATCTGACCGATGGTTTGTGAGTTTTTAAAACCTGTCATGTTTGTTTATTTATGTTCTTTATTAGAGATTTTGGATTATCCATCCATAAATGTGCAAACCACATACTTTGTGCCGCCAAGACGATTTACGAAGAGTTAGAGGCGTCTGTAATAATCTGCAGACAGATGGCATAACTAGATTTTGAGTTGCAGATTATAAAAAGAAGTTGTAGCCTTTTTGGTCTGAACCATTTCAGAACCTTTTTGAAAGATTTTCATCAGATCAGATGCTTAAAAAGAGATTGAGCTCATTTCGAGGGTAGGGTTGAAGTTGAAGTGTTCTAAGTTGTAACTTCTACCTAAACATCGTCTTAATGCCATTACCTTATTAGTTTTAAACTTTGAGTCATTATATTTAACCTAAACATGCACAAAAAATGAATGTGCTTAGGGAAAACAGGGCAGTGATAGTGGTAATAATGATTCCCAGATAAATTGTTTATGTTCATCTTGAATCAGATGATGACATCAGCATCATGGAAAAGCCAATCATAGTTCACCATAGTCAATAATGCTGTATTAACCTAAATTTCATGCAGATACTGTTCTGAAGGTTTGATTGGATATGCCTATTCAATGATCCTGAGTCAATCTGATTACTGTTACAGTTAAGCAAACAGAATTATCAACAAACTCAAAGCACCGCAGCCAGACTTAACCTCTGTTTACGAAGATAGCTACAATAAAGTCATACGGTATTTTTTTTTTCTCTTTAAGCGGGGAGTTCGTGCTGATTTAAATTACTGAAATGCCTTCTTGTATGTTTCTTCTTTTTTAATGTTACTGTCATTTACGATTATGACATTTCCACTTTTAACATGTAGTAGCTGACYAAATATCCAAGGAGATTAGCCATGCACCAATTTGAAAGTGTTTCTCATTATRACATTTCAAACCTGGGAATCATCCTCATTTCAGATGTTCCTATTTACTGTAATACTCCACCCAACTACTAGATTTTGTTTTTTGTRTGCTCCGTATGAGATTGCATCGCACACCCCACAGCTTGAACTTCAGTCAAACAGTGACAGCTCTGACATGAACTACTGCTTCCTCAGCGTGTTCATAAGGTGAGAGTAAACAGAACACACACTTTGTGAACTGCAAATCYCTTCAATCCTCTAAAGACATTTTTGCCTAGCAGTATTTTTTCTTACAATATTTCATGTAAAAAGTTTTAGAAAAGAATCAAAAGATTGCCATACAACCAGATATTCAAGTCTCTATTGCACATAATGTCATTTTTTGCAGCATTCTTGACTTTATGACTTTGTAAGAAAACCATTTGTAAGAAACCATTTAGTCAGCAACCAAAAACTAATTACAGCTGATTTAATTTTTCTTATGTTGCTTATGATAACAATCTTA
Organism: Austrofundulus limnaeus; assembly: GCF_001266775.1. Taxonomy (NCBI): domain Eukaryota; kingdom Metazoa; phylum Chordata; class Actinopteri; order Cyprinodontiformes; family Rivulidae; genus Austrofundulus; species Austrofundulus limnaeus. The sequence goes on from NW_013952633.1 coordinate 749,629, forward strand.
AGCCCCAAAATTGGTACAAAAGCAAAGAGGATGCTAAAAATTTGAAAGACCACATGTGGATTGATAATTTTGCATGGTGTCTCTTGGCCTCAAAGAAAGCAACCATCCCAGCAAGGCTACTTTTAGCCAAGTTTTACGCCAGCCAGTGTAAATTTCTGAACTGCTTTGTGGATTTATTTACTTAGTACCCATATGACCTTTGGGTCTGTGCAGTCTTTCTATATATCACTACCCTGACATTTATGTCACACTTGAGAAAAACAGGCAATCCAATAAAACTCTACAAGCAGCTGAGACTTGTCTGGTAAACAGCTACAATCTGTTCACATGGAAGCCAAAAAAAAGCATACAATGTTCTGCACACTCAACATGCATGCCACGCTGCTGGTATAAAGCCAGCCCTTCAGTATCACCATGATGCCTTTTTTATGCATTGGGGAAGAATTCTGCTGCAAAAATAATGTATAAATAATTAAACTACATAAATYGGGGGTATTTTTAACACATGCACACTTCAGTTATTTTCTCCACAAAATTACATCACTAGTAAGACTACTGTCTCAAAATTATATATATTCCAAGGTCAAGGAGAATGCTTTAGTAATTGAATGATACCCAAGGATGCTCAAAGAACTGCATGCAAGTGTAGTGCTGTAACTAACAAGATGCATGTTCTAAAAATAAATGTAGACTGTAAAATAATACATGGCAGAGAAAACTAATCAAATTCATGGAGCAATTGAACGGACAGAGTGACCCATATTGGTTTTCCTCTGCTCTGATTCTGGGCAGGCACTGTTGTACCAGTGTGCCTTAAATACTCCCAACATGAAGCCCAGTGGCACCATGACCCACTTTTGACTCTCCACACATTAAATGGGATGTTGCTGGTGGATTTTCCCAACAGTCTTGGCATCACRAATCAGAATTTAGAGTGTGTTCAATTTGTGATTTGTCGTAGTGGCGTGTGTGCTTACAATCTGCTTCTACAGACTGGGTTATTTGCATATTTTCAACAAAGCAAGAAAGACAACAGCTAGTGTATGTGGGTTGCTGTGATGGTGGCAATGGCTGTTTTGATCCAAATGGCAAAATTGTTCAGGATAGGACTGATTTCATACAGGTTCACTGGGCTCAACAAGGGTTACATATTTCCCACAAAGCAAAATTGATTTAGCAGTGCAAATAAAAATGTTCAATTTGAAMAGTTAAAAGAGAATTTAAAAAAATCTCAGTTTAAAGTAAAATTTCATTCCATAAACTAGGAAACTGTAGCTTAAAGCAAATCACAGTCTTCAATCAATAAAATCATTGTTATCAATYATTATTTTTCCTCCACAGAAAGACTAACTGATACCAGAGATTCCATGGATGGAYTGACTCACAATTGATTTAACATTAAGTTATAGGTCCCTGGCAATGCTTCCCAAAAGAACACTGCACTCTCACAAACAGCTTAACAGTGAAAAAACCCTACAAGAATGCACTTTTTTCCCCTTTTTTTTTGAAAAATATGATAC
>NW_013952633.1:751382-754381 GCF_001266775.1 Austrofundulus limnaeus
CATCTGGTTAGGATGCCTCCAGGACGCCTCCCTGGCGAGGTGTTCCGGGCATGTCCCACTGGGAGGAGGCCCAGAGGAAGACCCAGGACATGCTGGATTGTTTGTCTATGTTTCTCTGCTGGCCTGGGAACGCCTTGGGATTCCCCCAGATGAGCTGGCCCAAGTGGATGGAGAGAGGGAAGTCTGGGTCTCTGTGCTTAGGCTGCTGCCCATCGACCCGACCCCAGATAAGCGGCAAAAGATGGACGGACGGACATCTTTTTTCTAAAAGTACGCCATGATATTTTCCATAAACTGTCAATGGATACTGTYGCCTGTTTAAATATTTTTTATCTCATTTGAGATGTCAATGTTGAAGCAAAATTAGTGAAAATTAATAAATTAATAGAGAAAATACTTAAAAAGCTGGACATGTTTGCAAATTAGTGCTACAGTAACCTTCAAAAATACTATTTTGAATCCAAACATTTTATTGAACTGAGTTATTTATATGTTTGCCAATAAAAAAAATGTCATATTGAGTATTATAAGGGAAGGAGCTGTGTTTGCGACACACACGTTGGGCAGAAATCCCAACATTCTCTAATCACCAACCTAGACGGCCAGATCTCTTCAGTCATTTCATGTCCATGTGTTCCTAAATGCTTCACCAAATGTCACATCCAGTTTTATCTTTCTGGCTTGGTCTTTTTTGCAGCAAAACTCACTCCTACATTTCAGGACTGCTTCCTGCTAATCCTTGTTATGCAATTGCATCAGCAAAAGACTAATGCAAGCTTTCTATCATTATAAATGAGCAACTTCAGTTTAATCAGTTTGGGATGCTGTTGTGATGTAAGATGATTTGGCATGATTTTTTTTTTAATTATACTTTAGTTCAAGCCAGAAGTGGCTTTAAATCTGTGTACCTGAGGTTAATAMTAAAACAGATCAGGAAAGTGAACAGAACTAGACAAAGTTCACATTTAATACATGATTTGTGGTTGTAGTTTGTAGATTTGGCTCTAATCAGCGCTTTTATTCAAAAAATGAGTTTCCCTTTACTAATAACTTATGAGTGTGTTCATTCATCTGCTTTGTTWGCTAAATTAAACTTTCATAAAGTAMACATCGAGTTGACATCTAAAAGTGATTAACTAACGAAGTTAACCCAATTTAACATGACTGACACAGACCACTGACTTGAACACAAAAATGCATGCCTATGGCAGACAGACATGGAATTTTATCCACATTATTTTAGCTATGCATAATAMATTTGAGAGATTTATGAAAGCATGGCCAAAATGACTGCTCCATTTAAAAGGCACGGAACCAAAACTGAATTATAATGCCTGGGTGGATCAGATATATTTATATAGTCTATTTTTATTTTATATTTATTGGTAACAACAAAACTCACAATCTGAAACACTGTTAATGACATCATATTACATATTTTTCTGCAGGTTTTGCATCACATTTTTGCCGATCCATAAACACTAAACTYGTGGACAGTGACTGGTCTACATCAGGGATGACCCTGAACCAACAGAGAGACACTTTCCTTCCCATCTCAGTGGGTTTGTCAGATCAGACCAATGGAACAGCCTGGTGAGAAGGCCCTACCAGTCACAGAGGACCAGCATCCTCTTGCAGCATCACTGCAGCATCCTTTCTAAACATGCTCWGTAATGTGGGCCAATCGGTCGAGCAGAAACACTATAACTGAATCTGATGCTTGATTATAGCCAATTGATGGAAATATCCGTGTGAGAGGAAAGCAGGAAATAGCTCGTGCTTTAACTGTGCAGGAAAATGGCTATAAAGCGCATAGAACCGAAGAAGGAGAATGTTGATGCAGGAGCATCAGCTTGGCTGTAAAAAATAAAAAATAAAAAAAGCTGTTCCATCATCATCATCATCATCATCATCATCATCATCATCATCAGTGGGCTTCCCGATGTGTAGGCCCCCGACATGCAGACTAAAAGCACCGCTCTGCGGCCAAACCCGGACCCGTCCAGCCCCCAAACCCCGACGAGACGCGGTGGTCGGCTCTGTAGCAGCAGGCCTTTTAATAAGCCCGTCTTCACAACATATGCTGCTGAGGTGAATCTGACTCCAACAACCAGCAGGCCTCGCTTATCCGAGTAATTCAGACCGCGAGCAGGGAAATAAAAACGCGAATTCCAGTGACTCACCTCCTGATGAATCCTGATCAGGTCAGGTGTGACATCCTAAGAAAGCTCGACCCATGGTGGTTTATTAGTTCGGATCGGCTCCCTCCTCTCTGATCTGTCTGGATCAGCAGCAGCAGCAGCAGCAGCTCGTACAATGAAGCAGTGATGGCCGGTGGTGATGATGCTGGGAGCCCCGCCCTCCTCTCCGTGCAGCCAGGATGAGCTCACTGAATTTACAGCCTGGCAGCTTCCCCCACGAGCACGGAGCAGAAAATCCCCCCATCTCCCCCACGATTGTTTATTTGCACACGTCAGATTCTGAGAAATAATGAAGACACATGCTTGAATTGCTCCTGTTTGATCAGGGGATTGCCCACAATAAACTTCCTGTAGAACATTATTGTTTTATTTCCATTTATCTTATAGGATGTGTTTCAGAGTTTGGCTTCCAAAGTTTCATTTGGTTGGAATTTTATAGACATTTTCAAGAAACTTCAAACCTACATCAACATCTTGGGCTTTTTCCTGTCTTGTGTTATCTGTCCTTCAGTCAGTCCTGTTCATTGGACCCAGAATGCAGGCAAGACACAAGCAGTTCCAAAATAAATATGAAAAAAAAAAGTGGCAGCATGAATTGCCTCACTGCAAGAAGGTCCTGGATTCAGTCTCCGGTTCAGACCATCAGACCAGGGGTCCTTCTGTGTGGAGTCTGCATGTTCTCCATATGTCTGCATGGATTTTCATTGGGTAGCTACTGTGGTTTCACAGACCAAAAACATGCATGTACAGGTTGCCCTTTCGGCCCAGGCCTCCCTTGCGAAACTGATTATATTTGCC
>NW_013952633.1:755316-760263 GCF_001266775.1 Austrofundulus limnaeus
TATAACTTCTCCTTTATGGGTAATATTATTTATTAAAATGTATTTTGTGGGTTTTGATATGAAAAATACCAGAATTTATTGGGCCAAAATACATTAATATCACCTGGGCAATTAGTTTTCCTCATTTTTTGAGCTGGATTTCAATAATGTTCAGCTCCTAACAGGGAGTACTGCTGTGCCTAAACCGCAACAAGATTGCAGTAAAGAAAATAGTTATGTTGACATGTTCACCCGTTTTTATAGGTCTGATTTTAGAGAATCCTGCTCATTTGCACCAAGAGGTTTTTGACAAGTATATTTTAACTTACCTAGGTATCTACTTAGCCCTGCTAACTTCTAAAAGCAGGGCATTTCAGCAATATGCAAGCATTGTTAGGGATCAATTTGTAGATCAACTGCAGTAAGATCAGGATCAGGAGAGACAGCTATGAAGAATTACAGCTTTTAGATGCCATTTATTGGCTGGGAAGTGTGTTCACGCTGTTTGAGAAACCCAGACCGTCTAAAAGCACAGGCACTGAGAAAGATGAGACAAGACAGGAACACACTCTAACACCTCAAACATGTTGGTAGTTGAATCCTGTGAGAAGGGAGATGTTTGCCTAGAGGCTTCCTGTTGACTGCAACTAAACATATGACAGTAGTTCCCAGGATTAGAGCAGGGTGTCCAGAGGTCACAGTAATCCTTCTCCACTGTGGCCATCACCCGAACCCAAACATGATGCACCAAATGTGCAGTAAATTCAAAAACTCTAAATGTTAGAGAGTCAGCATTTGTTTTGTTAGTGATGGATCAGTCGGGGCCCAGATTTCTGAATGTTCTGGTCTTGTGTTGAGGTCCCTGTGGTCCCTGACAGTGTCGTCATGTTTTCTCAGACCGCCTGTCTGCTCACCTCTGCCAGAGGAACCTTGTGAGCTGCTCTCACTGTTCAATCCACAGATTCATCTACAATGTTATTTTCCCATGTTGCAGCATTGTGAATCATGTGGAAATTTCCACACTGTGGGTTATCAAGCATGCACTACTGAGATTGTTTTTTTGTTTTTTTTCATTTTTGTTCTACAATTTTTGTGTTGTTTCAAATATTTAAATATCCAAATGTTCTGCTACTTTTTGAGATATTTAGCCTTTTCTGTCATTTTTTCTCATTGAAAATGAATGGAGCTGCCTTCAATATCCTTAAAATTCTTGAATATGTTCTTAATTCTTTAATTTAATTTTTACCTTTTCTTCTGATTTTGTTTTGTAACTCTTGTGTACTATATCTCAGTTTCCTTCAGCTTCTGTATTGCCAATTAGAATATTTTTTTTCTGTTTTTAGCTACCGGTATTTCTATTTTTCTACTCACTTAAACTTTTTTGTACATTCAGCTTCTTTCTGCCATTTTAAGCTTTTTGTGCTTTTTTTTAGCTGTTTTCTGCTAATTTCAATTGTTTTGTGTGTTTGTACCTACTTTTTAGCTAATTTGACTTATTTTAGCTAATTTAACCTTTTTGTGGTATTTTATATCACATATTTTACATACTTTATTTTATACTGCAACAAACATATTACTGTTATGTTTATTTTTGCTTATTTCAGCTATTTTTTTAAAAAGCAATTTTTCAATCTAGTTTCAACTTTTATTAGCTGTTCAGCTGAAATATTTTTTAAGTGTTCACGCTGCATTTTTGTAGGGAATGCAATGTCTCTACTTTAGATTATTTTCTTTTTACACCTTTTTATGGACTTTTTAATGATTTACAGCACTCACGTTTCAAGTAAACTTAACACTCAGAAGGAATTTATTGTTAGTATTCTAAAAATCATAACTCTTGGTGTGAAAAATGGTAAGACTGCCTAGGGGTTGGGTGGCTTTTGATATTACATGGCCACATTCATTTCTCTCTCAAGGTAACTTTTTCGTAAATTTTTCCTCACTGAAAATACGTTTTTATGTTGTAACAGTCTTCATCTCAGCTATCTGTTATTTAAACCTTCAGTTTAGACACATTTCTTATTTCTTTTACCATTTTACATTGACGACTTTCATGTTTGGCAAAGAAAAAAGTTTTATTCATAAATTATTTTTAACTTTTTTTTTGTTTTGTTTTGTGTCGTTTTTCTCAGACTCATGTTTTGACAACTCTCAGAATTTGAGCATTAAATCCAAACTGAACACAACTCTTCCAGTTCTGGAGTTCTGGCAGTAAGCACAAACTCACAACACGTGTCCTTCCCCTCCCTTTCTCGTTCTCCTCTCAGCCGTCTCCTCACAGCCCGTTTGGCTCAGCTTCACTCTGGGCTCGACTTTGTTCCCTTCCCTTCCGTCTCTCATTCATTCATTAACCCTTTCATCTCCCTTGCACTGTTTCCACGCCTCTCCTCTTTTGACCAGACGAAGAGTTTTGAAGACCTCGGGAGGCATCGAAGAGGTAGGCAGCTTGAGGTGGGAACTGGTCCTGTGTCTCATTCTGAGCTGGGTCATCTGTTATTTTTGCATCTGGAAGGGAATCAAGACGACAGGAAAGGTCAGTAATATGAAAACTCAGCATTCTTGAACAATTCACACACTTAAAGCCAAATGACCTCTGGGAACAAAGGTACCAGTTCCCTGTGACCCTGAACTGGATCAAAAAAGAACCAGAAGCAAGAAGGAAGAATGTTAGAAAACTAGCTGAAAAATGATTCTTGTGTTTTGAACAGGTGGTATACGGGTGGTTCCTCTATACAGATTTTTGTTGTGTTTGTTGATTTTTAGACACAAAAAAGAAAATTTGAGTGTCTGTAATATTAACTTTAATCGGTGAAGTGTACTATCTGGTTAAACGGTCAAATAATTCAACATAAATTTAACTTTTTCTCTTTTTATTTCCTCTCAGGCAGCCTTCTTCACAGCCACCTTCCTCTATTTTATGCTGTTTGTTTTGCTTGTACGAGGTGTTACCCTACCTGGGGCAGTGGATGAGATTATTTACTACCTCAACCCAGATATCTCCCACCTCTCAGACCCACAGATAAAAAAAATCCTTGTTGATGACAGAGACATTCTCATGAACACCAACATGACTTTAATTCATTGTTTCAGGTGTGGATGGTCGCTGGGACGCAGATCTTCTTCTCTTACGCCATCGGGCCTTGGTTTCCTTACATCCCTTGGGAGTTACAACCCTTACAACAACAACTGCTACAAGTGAGTAAAGTGAATGAAGTATGTAAACAATGAAATATAAGATATTTTGAACTACCATAACATTATGACCAATACAATGGTAAAACAGCATTAGTAATAATTCTATTATAATGGCACATGGAGTTGAAGACATGCTGGTGCATCATCCAGGATGTGGCAATCCTACATTTTTAAAAAGTGACCTGATTTGAGTTTCAGTCCAATTGAAAGTGCAGGGATCTGAGCTTTAAAACTGCAAATTTTCACTTGTAGTAAATGATGTCTGTTAGAGATGGAACAATTAACTGAGAATCAATCAATTATTACCTGCTTAAAATGTGATGTGTTATGTCTTTATGACAAATTCAGTTTGATACCTGATGTTTGGTCACAAAAAAATTGCTTTTGTCTTTTGTTTTGATTCTGTTTTTTAACTTTTTGTACTAATTTCATTTTCATTCAGCTTCCATTTTCCTGATTTGTTTTCTTGTTTTTTTAGTTATCATTTGACTTTGTCTTTTTCTGCTCATTCAGCTTCTTTCTACTTCTATCGAATATTCTAAGCTTCTGTATTTCTTTCCTTCACTTGTTAATGATCATTTCAGCTTCTTACTGCTTAATTCAACAAACATGCATGTTCTGTTTCTTTGTGCTTATTTCAGCTACTTTTTGTAACCTATCCGGCTAGATTCAGCTTTTTTAGCCATTCAGCAAACATCTTCCAACATTAAAATAAACATTTTCTTTTACTAAGACAATAGACTGCATGGTACAAGGACAAAAATCCTGATGTAAAAACAAAACAAAACATAATTGCTTGTAAAATAGCTACAATTAATTTAACTGAAACAAACAAAAAAGAAAATAATCACAATCATGAAGTTAAAATAGACAATCTTAACCATACTAATAGGGTGGATTTTTATTTAAGCCATTTTTTGTTAACACAAATGTCACAAGCTACTTTTTTTCCCAGAGACTGTTTCTATCTGTGTTTGCTGAACAGTGCCACCAGCGTTGTGGCAGGCTTTGCCATTTTCTCCATTTTGGGTTTCATGAAAAATGAACAGGGTGTGGGCATTTCTGAAGTTGCAGAATCAGGTACAGAATAAGGCTTCTTTAAGTTTACCTAATGTTTTCTATTTGTTTCAGGAGGTCATACAGCAAAATTGAGCTGCAAGATATTTTAATCAATTAGGCCTATAATAGTTCAAAACACTAGTTTCCCTTTACTTCTTCAAGTACTTTATTATAGTATTTATTTCGACGCCTGTTCATAAAATTCATGTTACATATTTTGACTAATTTTTCATTCATGTTTAGGCCCAAGGTTGGCATTTATTGTCTACCCACGTGCTGTAGCCATGACACCAGGTGCCTCAGGTGTGGTCCGTGTGTTTCTTCATCATGACCATTCTGCTTGGACTAGATAGTCAGGTGCCAATCGGAGTCTTTTTAAATAAATAAACTAAAACCTGAAAAAAACTCACTAATTGTTCTTTCATCATTTGTTTCATAGTTCATTGGCATTGAGTGTTTGATGACATCGCTGGAGGATCATTTCCTTTCTTACCTTCACAAAAGCTACAGATGTGAAATCCTCCTGCACATTATTTGCTGTGTCTGCTGCTTGTGTGGACTTTCCTTGGTCACAGAGGTTTGTATGCACCAAGCAATACAGGTGCTGGTCATAAAATTAGAATATCATGAAAAAGTAGATTTATTTCAGTAATTCCATTTAAAAAGTGAAACTTGTATATTATATTCATACATTACATACAAACTCATATATTT
>NW_013952633.1:762158-797098 GCF_001266775.1 Austrofundulus limnaeus
TATATATATATATATATATATACACAAACACAAGTTCACAGGTTAGGTGATTACCCTTGAAACCACATTTTCACAAAAGCAGGGAAAAAAGACAATTTTTACCTTCATATTCAGATGAACTGATGAGTTTAGAACTTGGAGCAGAAAATAGGTAACAGTTCTTTGTCCAGTTGTTGCTCAATCACATCCTTCATAATGGAGGATTTCCCAACGTGTCCCTGCATGATCCATGTAGTCAAGAAGACTTATAGCATTCCAAGTTAACAAGCTCCTGACACGTTCAGACCTATTACTAAATTGTGCAGAAGTGTGAAGTCAATTTACGAATGTTGTGATAAAAAAGTGTAACTAAATATAAACCAGCAAGTGTTTCAGTCACGTGTGTAGATAAGGGCCAAACACTCAACACTGAGCAAAGTTAAAAACATGCCTTAATTCCTTTGTGGTGTGTATAAAATGTACTTGGACATATGATAAACATGTTTATTTGTTTTTATTGCTCTGAATTGTTGCACCTTGAGCCAAAGAAATGCCAAAGTGTTTAAATATCATTTGTTACAATATACAATATTTGCAACAAGGGGACAAAACCATTTAAACAAAATATGTAGTTTATTGCCTTTCCATTGTCTTCTTAAGGAATGAGAATAGTGTAACAATTTAAATACAATAAAGATGAAAACAATGCACAATTGAAACAGGGAAAATAAACATGTTGCCGTGTTCACAGGGGAATTAAAGCATTTACGGTGCAAAAAAATATTAAGATGGCATAAAAATAAAGTTTTTAAATTGTAGAAACAGTTTTAGTAAACTTTTTACACTTGGTTTCTAACAGTTAATCAAAAAAATACATGTTACATTTTATTGTTTTAATAAAATACAGTCAAATTTAAATAAATACTGCGCTTTTAGAAACACCATGTTAAATAGCACATTAACTGTATTTTATAACAAATGATGCTGGTTGTCTTTATCTCTGTTAATCCATTTGAAAATGTACAGAATAAGGTCCACTAGAAAGTCAGTGATTTTCTTAATTTTTATTTTTTGCAGTGCTTTAAAAACAGAATAAAAATAGTCACAGATTAAAGCTTTTAAAAAAATGCAAATTAGGACACGGAAAGATTTTGGAAAAACAAGCATGACCTGTTAGAAGCTGTATTCTTTTTAATGCTATGTAATTATTAGATATTTGTAACATTTGTTCCTCATTAAACTGACTTTGTAATGAAACACGGCTGAAAAAAGGATGATCTGATATTCAAATTAACAAGTTCAGTCTTGAACAATTTGTCTCTGATTTGCATCATGGCTGGAATCAAGGCACTATAGTGTGTGTAAGTGTGCGTGTGTAGTAGTAGTAGTAGTAGTAGTAGTAGTAGTTCATAAGTGAGGGCAAACTTCAGTCCACTTCTGTGAGGCCACATGGTCTCCTGAACTCTTGTCCTCGTTCATGGATCCACTTGTTTGACACTGAGAGCAGAAGAAAACAACCTGAGAATTACTTTTTTCAAATCACCATACAGTTAAGTTTAAACATTTCTAAGAAGGTATTTGAAACAGTCTACAACCTCATGTCTTCTTAAATCAATTAATGAACTAATTAAACTTAGTTAAACCTAGTTTATTACATTTGTTTGTTTATTGTTACAGTTATAGGTTTTTTCATAGCACCCACTCATTTTTATTTTTTTAATGATAGCAAATAATTAAATATTTCTCAAGGTTTAAGTCAGGTAGCGTTCTCCCTGCTTTCAGTGGAAACTTTGACTTACCCCATTTACTTCCTACAAGAACAGGACAAGCTGCATGTCTCGTCCTGTAGTCTCCCTCCCCACTCTTGAAGAGATTATACCAGAACACTGCTGTCCCCTTCAGACAAATGACAAAAAAAACTAAAATTATAGAACAAGCTTGAGTACAAAAAGCTGAATCAAAGACAATGTAGTTATTATGAGCTTGATGATAAGAATCACTCATCAGAGCATTATTGATATGCAGAGTTTTGGTTGTTTTAGGTATAATGAGGTGCAACACAGAACAAAATAACAGGAAACCTAGCTGTTTATATGCACCACCAGCCAATGCAATTTATAACAAGCTTCACATATGCAAGCAGTGACAAAAATAACATGTATATAAAAAGTGCACTCTCTTATTACCTTTTTGGGATAAATTGCTGCTCCAAAGTCAGGGAAGACTGTGGCACCCCCTGCTTCAACATCACTCATCTAAGAAAAGACAACATGAGTGAGAACTTTGTTTTAATTAAAGCATTATTGCCACACATTCCTACTACTAATACTATAATCACTTGCATTTCAGCAGTGTTGTCCAGAGAATTACAGTAAGTAAACCCAGGTGAAAGAGCTCCTCCTACTAAATTATTTACATTAAAAAATTACTCAGCTTGCTGGGTATTGTTTTGTTCTGTGAGCTTTGCAACTATATGAAACTGACAATATGAAATTGATTTTTATTTTATTTTTTGTGATTTATTATCATTTGTTGAACAGATTGACAGTTTTAGGGGTGATACAGTTCAATGTCTGGGTGTGTTAGTGTATTTATTATACCTCTTGTCAGAAAATAAAAACACAGATCATGTTGTTTACATAGTTGTCAGCCACATAATACTGTCTTATTAGTCTTTTGTTTTATTTAATACTACTTGCTCTAGAATCATATAACACATTTTTGGCTTATATTAAAAGACCACAAATCACAAATTTAAAAAATAATTATACCTTTAATGCATTTGATAACCACATTTTTTATCACCATTTAAGGAATTTTATTACTTATTATATACATCACAGAGAAAGAAACAGTTTTTGGTGCATTTTGTCTTCACATACAATTATTTTTTTGGCCTCTAGGGTGCAGCATTTTTCTAGTTTTTATTTTTTTTTTCAGGATTAAAATCTTCCTTTAAAAGTGTTTCTTTTATTTATAATCCACCAATTACTTCATGAGTAACCAACCTGGAATGAAAGCAGGTCAGTTTAGCTCCCATTTTAATACGGTGTTATAGCTGTATGTATTTATTAAAGTTTCTGTTTTCTTCAGCTGGTAAGATTCAGTTTCAGTAATAAAATATAAGAAATAAATTCCTTTAGTTGCAATGGTCTCTATCAGTGAGCTTATACTGTATAGTGATTCCCACCAGAGCAAAGGGTGTTTCTGCTGACATGTCTAATGGCCTGAGGCTCTTTAAGAATTGTTTATATACTGTATAGTATATTTAATAATACCGAAATGTTCACAAATAAAACCAAATTAAACTAAACCAAGATAATGTCTTGCTAAGAAAATGCAACCGTCACCATGCAGCTCTTTTAGTAAGGGGAAAACAAATGCAGGCTTAATAATTGCATGTTAAAGGGAAAGGCTGGCAAAACTCTTCACAATGTGCACTGGAACTGATTGACAGGAAAAAGCGTTGGATTTTTAGATATTTGTCAACAAAACTCAAATATCCAGCTAATGGATATTTATCCAGCACCATTTTTTTAGATTCAAATGATTAGTTAAAATGCTACAACCTTCTGAAGGAGATCTGTGAAAGTCAATCAATCCAAGTCCAAGATTGAACCAGAGCTAATGCTTTTGCCCGTTAAGCCAAAAGTAAAGGTTGGAAAACGGCTGCCACTACAATCGGCGGCGACTGAACACTCGTACTTACGTAGTTTAAAAAAGTTGCCAAGCGATTTCCAGTGCCTAACCTTTTGAAAGCATCAGGCTCATCTTTCTATAAGATAAAATTTAAGAGTAAAATACAGGACATAAATAACACACACATTACTTACATAGTTTAGGAAGGTAGCAAGTCTATTTCCATCGACCTTGAGGTTGCTGTCAAAAGGACGCTGCAACAGATGTTTATATGTTTAACCCATTATCAGGATTTATAAATGGAGCCTACCGCATAAAGCACAAACTGCACTTTATCCAGAATATTCTGTTTTCTGTCACAAGATTAAGTTGCTTTTCAAACTGGTGAACAGCTTCAAATAACTTGTTTTAAAGCATAAAATGCAAATAAAAGATAAAGTTTTCTTTTTAAAAGGCACACTATGGTGAACTGTGTGGTGATGACATTCTCTATGCCTCTTTTCTTTCTTGTTTTTTTTTCTATTTTGTCATGTTAAGGACACATGAACATGACAACAAGTTACACATTAGCCAACACCAATATGGAAGTGTGAAGAAAAAATTAAGTCAAATCTGTTTAAATGTGTAGCGTGATCTAAACTGGCAGGTTTACAAAAATAAGTGCTTAGCATGCCTTCCAGGGTAATTTGCACATCTTAAATATTCACACACTTGGTTAGCTGATGGAATAGCTCTTTGTATTATTCTGGTGAACATACATACATGTTGTAGAGTTAAATTAGCTATGAAAATCAATCCCTTGTGCACACAAACAAACATGGATCTCTAAAGGAAAGATTAGCTTAGTATGTAAAAATGATACAAATTACTGCAGTTTGCAGACAGATATGGACACACAAAAGTGGCAGAAAGAGACTGAACTCACCCTCGAGAAATCAAAGTGTGGCTCATACTGTCCTCCAACTCCATAGTTTGCAACCTGGTAAGTTTTCCAAAATACATGTTAAACACACAAAAACTAACAAATAAAATTTCTCTGTCCATTAAACTCAAATGATGAGCATAAAATGAGCTGGGAACACAAACTACAACCACAAACCTCAACTAAAAAACAACAATCTGTCAAAAAGCTCTAAAGAAACCAGATGATATTTATTTTTTTTTGCTGAACAATATATTTGAAAGAAATTCTAACAAAAACAAGAACCTAATACAACTACAGGCATTTTAAGTGAGATACCATCAATCAAATATGAGATAAAGTAGTAATTTGTGTAATTAAAAATTAAGAACATTACCTGCAGTAACTCTGCAGTTTCTACTGTAAGGCCAGTGATGTCTTCTATTCTCTGATTAACTCTTTCAATGATAACATCCTCTTCTCCCTCCAACCAGGCACTAAGGAAACAAGCATGCACCATTTATAATAATTGATATAATAGATATGATAAATGGAAATATGTTTCTTTTTTAAGTATGGCACTTTCCAGCTTCATTTAAACATTTTAAAAAGGTAAAAATACATTTTTAAGCACGGGAAAATGCTTATTGGTATTAATTATTTGCATAAACCAAGGCTTTAACCTGAAAATTATTAGAAAAACAAACAAACAAAAAAAAACATACAAACAAAAAATGTGGCAAGGATGTGCACAGTTAGTCAAAACTGTAAAGAACATAAAATATTTATGAATTTTAAGTATGTATTAGACATGAAACGTTACAACAGGAGAATACTTTCTCTTAATAACTGACCTTTTTGATACTCTGTAGTTGGCTGTAGTCAAAACTCCTGTTTTGGGGTCACGGACAGTAGCTCTGGCAAGCTTCCAATTAAAAAAAGGGGGGGGGGTCGGAATAAACATAGCATTACAAAAATCATTTTATATTTTCAATAACCGCTTTCAAGTTTCCCGGCAGTAATCCTGTTTATTAAACTTGTCAGAAATCCTTTCTAATCTTTACATGTAAATTCAGTGACCAGTTTAAATACACACAGCAAACAATCAAAGTGTTACGTAGATCAGTGGTTTCCAAACTTTTCAGCTTTTGACCCACAAAATACCAGCAGTGGAGACCTGTGTCCCCAGCTGTTGTTGGTTGATAAACATTGTTTTAAACAAGAGCATATTAACAATATTTACTATGCTATTTTTGTCCATTTTAAGTACACTTACTTTACTTTTTTGTGACAACAAAGGCAAAAAATTGTTGTCATTTAGGGTAATTAATTGAGAAAAAATCTTTTCAGGACCCCACCTTGATGTTTCGGGACCCCACTGTGGGTCCCGACCCCAACTTTGGGAACCACTGATGTAGATTATTGTTCTGATGTAATTAATAATGCCATCTCTGTATTCCTCATGCTGAATAAAGGACATCAGGTTTCACTGCTTTTATAAAAGATGTACCATAGGACAGAAATATTTGTGTTTCTGAATCAGAGTAAATAAATGAAAATAATAATAAGTCCACTAATTATTGTAGTATAAACAAATAAATATATATTTTTTAAACTGAGTAATATTTTTATTAAAAACTGCAGTGATTTATAAGGATTCTGCACAAATTCTACATCTTCTTTCAAATACAAACAAACGAGTCCAAAATCATTTAAGTGGAAAATTTAACAAACCACATATAGTGTGAAACAAACAAGCATGAAACTCTAATATTTTATTATATGCACTGTTAGTCTCACCCTGGGTTTTGCCAGCTCTTTAATCTTCTCAATCTCCTCATCTGACAACATTTCCAGGTAGCGTACGATGTGTGGGCTGTCCCACTCATCCGCCTCCTTCATGGGCTTCAGCAGGAGACGGGGATTCCTGTCACCATCTTGGTAGCGACAGAACAGACGGCTTCGCCTGGCTTCAGTCTGGGAAAGAATAATTAAATAAAAACTGTTTCAAAAGACCAAACAAATCAACTTTGACAAATGACATTTTGAAAATTCACAATAGTTCGCAAACATGCTACCAAACATAATATGCACTACTTGTTACCCAATGGACAATGTAAGGTCAGGTAAAATGTCTCCTTCAAAACTAATAAACATAGTAGTTTCACTGATTACATCGGCAGCCACTGATATTTTTTCTGTTTTCAGAACTTACCATTTGTATCCCCTCTCCTCTGCAAAGACTCTCATAGGCCTCCCTCTCTGGAAGGTGGTCTTTGGGTCGGCTGTAGGTCCCTAGCTGGATGGGTTCCTCAGTGGCAGGTTGGTCAGCCTGCTCCATTTCGTTGAGCTGTTTGGACAGCAGCCGCTCAAAGTAACGGAGGTTTCCTCCTGCCCTGTCGTGAGCCGGGTCTGTTAGTGCAAAAAACATAAGTTGTCATTTCTCTAAAACTACTGCCTCCTAAGACAAGTTTCAGTTTTTGATGACTCGTGTTCCAATGTGTTGCACAGAAATATCTTTTTTTTTCTCTCTCAAACTTTACCAAAAAGCTGAATACACCCTGTTATGATTATTTAAAGTTTCTTTTGGGACCTGGGGGCAAATTTAGTGCTCTTCTCAGTTCCGCACAGACATTTCTATTGTTCTTTTTCATCCTTTTAGAACAAAATGAATGTGCATCAACTATACCTACATTTCTTTCACATGACACGTAAACAAGGATATGACAGCTCTAAGAAGATGGTCTGCAGCTGTCCACAAAGCTCTTGGTTCAAGAATAACTGTTTAAAACCACAAGCCTTTGCATGGAATGAACAACACCCCATTGCTGTGGTGAGTACAGAGTCAAACCAAAGCTAAAGTAGAAGGTGGACTGTAGTTATTAGTAAAACATRAGAATATAAACTCATTCATTCTGTCACATTATATAATTCTGGTTTTATTGATTGACTGCTATAGGAAATTAAAACATAGCAAAATAAAAAATGCTATTTTAGTCAATCAAAATCTGTATTTAGCACCATCTGACCATTATTAAAAGTTTAAAAAAAGATTACCGATGGCTACAAGTCGCCGTGTCAGCTCGACAGCTCGAGGTAAGTCACCCATTTGATAAACAGAGTAGCTAAGGTAGTCCAAAATATCTGCYTTGGAGACCACAGCTTCTTCTCCATCGTCGAGCTGCTTCAGAGATTGTTGGAACCACAGCACAGCGTGGTAATAATCTGCATCATTGTACGCCGTCTTTCCCATGTCAAAGCAGTCGTCCACCGTTAGTACGGTGTTAGAGTGCACACCTGGAACAAATGTAAAAAAAAATACATTTTCTATAATATGTGAATATTAAAAGTTGTATATTATAAGTTGCTGCTTTTTTTTCTTCAGTTTAAATTTCAATTTTAAACAACCCAGGACAAAAAAAAAAAATGAAAATCTGACCAGACTCATTCTGTCCATCTGACAAATTTTGAAACACGTGTTGTTGTCCAAACATATTTTGTAAGTTCAGTTGATTCATCTATAAATGTTTATCCCCAATCACTATGACTACCTGGCAGCTTTCCTTTGGAGAATGCTTCTGAATCCAGGTGGTATGTGTCTTGGAGACGCATCAGTGCCCTGGCTGCACCCGTTTGATCCTCCTCATCTGGGAAGTACTGTCTGTGTACAGACATGTTGGCAATGAACCCTGGAAAGACAGGAAGAATGATTCAAATTATTCAGGGATCAYCAACTACGGCCCTCTAGGTCCGCAGCCATGTTTTACTTATTTCCCTTCTCTAACAYACCTGATTCAGTCAGTGAATTACCTCTTCCAAGTTCTGCAGAAGCCTGATAATCATCTATTCATTCAAATCAGGTGTGTTGGAGCAGAGAAACAAGTAAAACATGCAGGGCTGTGGGCATCGAGGACCGRAATTGATGATCCCTGTTATTGATGGATGGATAGACTGATTAAACTCAGTCACTAATAATGACAGTCACTATGTTAAAAGGTACATATCACACTAAGCCTGACTGGCTCTTACTTCAKAAATTTCATTACGACTTAAAAAAGGATGAGCCAAATTATGTCCCCTTCAATTTCCAACTACTATTTTCAGTTAAAAACTGCAATAACTGCTACTGTTCACACAGAAAAAAGCAGAAGTGCCATGATTTGACTTTACTAATCTAAATTTTATTATTAAATTTCATAGTTTGTGAACACCTCATAAACTTCTAATGTGAATTGTAAAGTTATTGGCACCCAGCTGCAAGCATTTAAAGTGCAATGTGAAGTATTTTTAGTTTGTAAATGAAGAATTTCATCTGACATATGTTTGTGTTGCTCAAGAGCAAACATATCTATTAAAATGGTTAAAAAAAACCCTCTACTGGACTAAATAATATCTTGCACCAATCTGTGTTTAAAAAGTGTACGCCCAGCCTGCTCACCCCCACTTTAACAGCCACGTAGACAGATTCAATTTTAGGACACACTCAGGCTGGATCTGTTCAACTGCCTCCAAACAGATAAGGGCCTGTGTCTGAACATGAACACACACACGGAGAGAGAACATGGCCAAAATATGCATAGATGGGGAACAGCTGCAGTGAAAACATGACAGGCTCAGTTTTTCAACCATTTGTTTAAGGAGGGGAGTCTTTGAGCAAAGCTGCACAGCAGAAATGTCCGTTTTGCTGCCAAAGTTCTATCACGCCACGGTCATGTTCCAAGGGGATTTTATATTTGTTGCTTGACACCAGTCAGTAAAATTCTCCTGTAYCGTTTTCAGTGTCTATAACCGGTATTACTACAAAACTTAACAGATTTGTTACTGCTTGTGATCAAAGCCCTGACATAACTATTTAACTTTATGCAGCTGCTAGAGCAGTTTCCCTACCATCAGATGGATTCTGAAGCACCAGGCTCTCCAGTTCAGACCACTCTGTGTTGAGTCTCTTCATCAGTTTGTAGGCATTCACAGGGTGGGCCAGATAGCCCTCGGGGTCAGAAGTGGAAGCTCGGGTCAGGGCGTCAAGTTTACTGGCCCAACTAAATGAGACAAGAAACAGTTCTATACTTTTAAAACACACAGTATGTACACATCCTAAAAAGTCACATTTACACTTCACTCAGAAAGGTCTGAAAGAGTTTAGAATTAAAATTAAACAAAACAGAAACATTATAGCTACACATAGTAGGCTGAGATAACACAGAAMCTGAGACTAAAACCAAAGAAATCACTTTGGAGCTGTAACAAACTTTTCTTTTATCACATCTGGAGATTGTTGATAAAATAGGATGTTAGTCATTTTTTTCTGTTGGGAAATCTACACAAATACTGTTTCATTTCAAAATTACCATATTCATCATTTCAATAAGGCTCTAGTTCCAATCATGAATCAAAATCAGAGTAGAAAGTGTAATATTTCAGGCTGTTAAGTTCTGGAGAGGTTAACGTAAAAAAGAAAAAGGGAATTACTTGGTCATATTAGTAAAAATATTGTTATTATTTAGTGGACATATTATCCTTTTAAATACTTCTTTTTCACATTTAAACCATTCAGCTGGGGTCTATATAAAGTGGAACTGCAGTGCTTTAGTTTGAATTCTTTATTATTGTAAATCCACAAGCTCCTCTTCACCGTCCATCATTAAACAGAGGCTGAGGCCTTCGTTTTCAGCTGTCCTCCTCCTACAGCGCAGCTATTGCCAGTATCACTCCACCCCCTGGTAACAATAAGTGTTAATTAGGTGTCAACGATAGCCATGTGATGTGAGTATCAGTCACATCACAAAAGCCTGAATTTTGCCTGAAACTCTCAGACTGAAGAAGTCTCTTGGAGAAGAGACGAAACGTTTCATTAGAGAAGAACCGGTCCAGAAGACCTATACATTTTTTTCCTCCTCTTCACCCTTTTTCTGAGGTGTCTCAAATCAACTCGTTTTGAGTCTGTCTCTTTAAATGCAAAAGAAACATTTCACACCCCGCCTCCAGCTTCCAGACCTGTCCATTCGAGTTTCATAGAGCGGTTTATGACTATATAGCGGTACAAAAACTAATTAATTAAAAGATGTCAACAACAGAAGATTCGTCCATCCAGCCTCACATGTTGGAGCCAGAGTCTGACCCASAGCCAGAGGAGAATGAAGATGATGAAATTGTAGCTGGTAAGTCAAGATCTTATTTAGAAGTTCCGTCACAAATACTGTGATGTAATAGTTCAGAAAATGTCATAGACAATAGAAAAAAACTGAATGGATTGGAAAACGTGGCCCAAACTGAATATAAAGTCAGAGAGATCTAAACAGCACAGCGAGAAACTAATTAAACTTTTCTGCACTCTTACAGACTCCAACTACACAACCAAATGCATTTAATGGCTAAAAAAGTGGATTTTACATGTTACATCCCATTTAAAAGAAATACTTTTTTTAAGTTTTTTTCTAAGTCACATGGTTAGAACATACCTTTTGACAGTAGCAAGTTTGGACTCCTCAGCTTTGATGTACTCTCTCAAGGACTGAACCAGCTCCTTTTCTGTGTAGAGCAGGTCAGTCATTTGTCCTGCAGAAAAAAACAGGCATGCAGATRTTGTAAATCAGCCAAAGCTGTTACATAAATTTAAATTACTAATGTTGCTCATTCTAAATGTGTTTTGCCTTGCTTTAAAAGCTCTTTTAGTAACAAAGTTTTTTTGAGCTGATGTCCTCATCCTCATACTGCAGAGTTTAGATAGTACAGAATTATTAAGCAAACTCTAGCTAAATCTTAATCCATGAGCTGGTGAAGAGATGGTAGTTTGGTGTGCTCTAACATTTCAGAAAGGCACTCAGCTGTAAGTAATTCACACACAGCAGAGGAAWAATGAAGCAACCAGAATAACTGAGCTGGAAGGTTCAGAAAGGCACAGTGAGTCATTTGACTCTCAGAATGCAAACTGCTGAGAAATTAGATACCTAATGGAAAACATATTTAAATCACTTACCATTCTACTATACTAATATGTTGTTTTATAATTAAATCCAAAGTACGACTAAACAGTTGCAATTTCTATCAAACTGACAGTCAGCACATGTAAGTTCTGAACGTATGAACAAAGTATCTGTAACTCACCGATGGATGTAAAAACTTCTGCATGTGTCGTCCAGCAGCAGCAGAGCAAAACCCAGGARATAGGAAACAGGAACTTCTCCATTCTGCCTGCTCTGTAACTTTAAATAAGAAACAGAAAACTCATCAAGTTGCTATAAAACAAAGAATGAACAAACTGCACAAAACCTTGCAGAAAAAAAAAMCCACTGACTGTAATTTCCCTTTGGGATCAATTAAGTATTTGAATTGAGTTGAATCTCCATCTAATATTTATGRTTTAGATTCTTTTGAAACTAATTGCAATGGACTGTCAGACAGGATTTATGTGATTTTTTTATCATTCAATGAAAAATATCAACAGTACCACAATTTTCTGTAGCCTGAGATGACATTTGTACAATGATCCTGTGTTTCCAGACTGAAAATGCTGACAGCCTTGAAATAATGTAAAAAAACGTCCAATGAATGAGTCATTACCAGCTGTGTGTGTTTTTAATAAAAAAAAGTAGGACACTACAGAAATACGACTGTTTCATAACAAATACTGCTTCATCTATGCAAAGTGGAGTTGGACTTAAGTAAATTTCTTGTTTTGATGGTTTGTGTACAGAAAAAGTTAGTCGAAGTTGATTTTTTTTAACTCTGCATGCCCACTAGATGGCCAGTGATGTCTAAATTGAAACAGATATAATCTCATCAGAYGGCTTTACTTATCTATGCAAAATCTATTGTTCTTTGTTTATCCTACATTTTTTATCAAAACATTGTGTAATTGATCATACTGTATCTGGGGCAAAAGGAACTTGAGCTGCGTGAACTTTATTCATGAACCAGATCTTCTTTGTGAAAGTGGCTCTGCTTCACTTCTGTCTCCTGGGTTTTGTTCAGCTCTCAGAGATTACTGTTTATGTGTAAAACACTTAAACATCACCGAGGCCAAACATGAACCACACACAGTCCTCTGTCTGCACCACTCTGTAATCAGACAAACTGGGACTTTAAAAGGATGATGTCGGCTCACTGTGATAATCCTTTGGTTAGAAAGTCTTTTCAGATATCACTCTAACTCTGCAACACCCGCTTACTAAACTTACGCTAAATTTCTAATAATTCAAAACTGAATTTATTCTATGGAGCATGTGTTAAAAGTTTATTTTTTGTTAACAGTAGAACTAAAACGGCAAACGGAGTGAATGAACTTCGTAAAGTAAAACTGCAGGGCAGCGCACATATTTAAAAAAAGAGGCATCAGCTGCCTGTAAGGTCATTTACAAAGAGCAAGAAGTCCTGCAAAAAGGCAGAATAAGGCTTTTTGTTATGTGTTGTAAGTAAATGTGAACTGTAATTATGTAGATGAACTCAAGGAGCCTATTTTCATCATTCTTAGTTTTGTAGAATTATAGTAATTACACTGGAATGTACCACACTGGGTGTGTGTAAAATATACACATTTAAAACCAAACTCCAACTCACACATTCAAATATGTTTGCTATAAAAAATTAAATAAAAWAAGCTTAATTTTACTTTCCCAGCACAGACAAGTCATTCTGTAGTCTCTGGTCTGGAGAGCTGCATGGATGTCATGAAATTAAGATTGTTCAAAATGCAATGAATGAACTTTAACTTGTTTTATTTAATACTCAACTTATCAGTCTAAATTAGATTTTATAAGAGATCTGTAAAAATACCATCAGGTAGTAACTTAAAAAAAATATTCAAAGTTCTCCCCAATTGCAAATCTTTTCTTAGCACAGATATAGCTTTGAGTCTTATATTTGGCTGCTAATAGTTTTCAGAGTGCTGGGTCCGATAATTACTACCACAGTCCTAAAACAGAAAATAAATGACCAAATCTCTCCCCTTGTAATTTACAGCCATGATTGCTCAGCTCAAAGCACTGGCGCCTGTTGCTGCAGGCTCTAACAGTGATGTCACATTTCTGGAGGAAAGTCCAGCCCCAGATGTTTCTGGGTCCTTTTTGCGCCCCTATTTTTAGGTCCTACTCACGCTGAAGAGGAGAGGATGTGGTGGGTGCACCTGGGTGTCTGGATTTTCAACTGTCCACACCTAAACCATTACCATGAACATAGAGTTATACTGAGTCATTGTCTCTTTATTTATTTCACATTTGTGCATGTCAATTWTCATAAAACATATATTTTTGTCTTCACAATGTGTTGGATTCCTGCTTTTTGTATACAGGTATAAATAAATATACATAGGGAGGGTGTGGCTCCATGATGGAGATAAGAATAAACACACTGTGGTAAAGCAGTTAGGATCCAAGGACTGCAATGGGGCAGTGGTTCCTGGGGAGAAAATGTTTACACCAGCAGTGAACTCACATCTGACACAAACCCTTAAAATGTAGCAAATAGGAACAGCAGCTGTCTCTGATCACACTAGTGCTGAATGGAAATGTTTAAATAAGTTTACTTCTATTTAGTTTTGAGAAAACTGGATAAAATTTGATTGGAAATGTTGATGCGTAATGATTACTATTCCAAAGTAGGATACAAAAATCAACTGTTTGATGCAAAGACATTATTGAAAACTTGTGTTACTAAGTGTCACATTAATTTTGTTTTTAAATTATGGTGGTAAAAATCATCAATTATTAATCTTCTTACCCTCTTATCCTTTCTGAGTCGTGGGGAGCTGGTGCCTAACTCCAGTGTTCACTGTGCACGAGGTGGGGTATACCCTAGACAGGCAAAAAGTCCATCATAGGGACATACAGAGACAAACAAAACCAGAGTATCTGGAGAACCCCCCTCCTGTGCACAAGGAGAACATGCAAACTCCACACAGAAAAGCCCCAGGCCAGAAGACGATCCTGTGACCTTCTCGCTGAGAGGCGACAGCTCTAGTGCCGCCTCACAGTTAAAACCACATTCTACGTTCTTCAAAAACCAGTCAGGACTTTAACCATTCCCCTATACAGCAAAAAAACGAAAGCTGCAGGGCAGAAAGCTGAGGGACTCAGCTGTATGCCAGGTGTCCACTCCCCGTCACACTGAGCTGTGCGTACATCAAGCAGAGAGATTGCATCGAGTAAATGTTTAATGTTAAATACAAACTGACTGATAGGAATCTGTGAACTGGGCTGGTGAGTAACACAAACCGCCCCATCATTCTGGATGTGCAGGGTTATGTAGACATCCGATAAAGTTAAAACTGTGAAGATCATGGGAAAACCTGACTGTCAGACTGCAAGCAGAGCATGCCAGGTTCAGATTTGAACTTGCCTTTGTTGTWGCTCTKCAGTTTTTAATTTCCTCTGCAAAATGAAAACCACTTGCCCAGTATGTAACAATTCATATTACTGTGCATTCATTGCAAATGGTTAGTTTTGCTTACAAATCATTGGATCTTTTAACAGTTACACCAAATACATCCCAAGTTTTTAACTGATTTAAAATCAGTCCAATCATGACAGACTTAAGACTTTCCTTTCCATTTAAAATAAGAGGGTTCTAGGAACTCCCTATTAGGCAATCTTGATGAATCTTGTAGAAACATTGTGGAACTTATCAAACAAGAAGGAAGTGACAATTTCCTGACTAAGATCTGTTTTCACTGGACAAAATCAGAGAGAAAACAAAGTGGGTTTAAAAATCAGCTAAGCGTTAAGCAGATTTAAACTGGAGTTTGAAATCAATAACCAAAAAACCAAACAGCTCTGTTTCTAAAGTTATCTATCTCTGACTGTTRGAAACAAGTTCACAAAAGAAATGTTAACAGAGTGCTGCTAAAACATTAACTTGTGGGCTCAAATATGCACCATTGTGGTTACAAATATAATAATATATATTTATATAATAAAAATCCTAATTGGACATGAGGACAATGCTGTTCCAAAAACCTTATTGTGCCATAAAACTATTAGCTTAATAAATCTATCTAGGCAGTATTAAACCAGACATGACCACACTGACTGATGYAGATTTGTCAACAAAAGAAGAAAAACACAAAGCAACAGAAAAATGTGTTTGTATTTTTATTATTTTTTTTATGTACAAGCTGAATGTTGGAAGTCATTATCTGAGTCTGCATATCACCTGCCTTATAGCCAAATCACTGCTGACAGAATTATGACATCATTCTCTTTATTGCAWCCCATTTATGGCTGCTGCCACATTCAGTTTGTGTCTTTCTGTACTGAGTGAAAATAAATCCCTGCAGGGCATCAGCCATTGAGCACACATCCTTTTATTAACCAACCTGTGTATTTGGTGACCATGAGACATTTGCTAGGACTGGAAGAAAAGACTGGTTCAGAATAACCTTTTCATGTTTTATTTTATAGTTTTCAAAAAGTATTTTAATGCTAACATGTAAACCATAAAAATGTAAATAAACAGCTAAATATACTTTGGAAGTTTCTATAAAAAGACAGATGAAGCACTTCACACAAAATATACCCCAAGGCCAGTCTTTAAAAGTTTCTGTGATGACGTGCAAACTATTTCATCGCCATTACAACWTGAACTGCCAGCATTTTTATTGTCTTTCGTTTGCTTCCACAGTAGACTGGGCCACCTTAAGGGAAAAAAGTGATATAAAAGCTGCAATCTGCAGTTTATATGATCAGATTCATTCAACAAACCTAGAATATCCCGCCCATTATTGTTTTACTTTTTAAATCAGGACAGCTGTTATAATATTATACAGTGCTTGTTATGTTAATTAAACCGTTACATATTTTGCTGACCCTGTCTGAAGAAACCGGAGCTCATTAGCTCCAGCTGGGTCGACCCCGTGACGTCATCCCAACTAAGACGCTTCTAGAAAATCTTAAACTTCCAACACTTCTTKTTGTTATTATTCAGTGTGCGTCTTGGTTGTTTGCGCTTTATAGCTTGTTGCCTATATTAGAAATAAAATAATAGCGTCACTTTATTCTAAAGCGCGCGCGCGTGTGATAAGCCATGTGAAAACCAACACCCTCCGGGCAGAAAGTTCGCGCAAAGTTTTAAAACTTCTCTCCTCTTCGTCTGCTCGCAGAATAACAAGACTGTTCCGCAGTGTCTCGAGTTACACCGGAATGAACAGACAGCTCGGTAAACAATGACACTGCAGCTGTTATGTTACTACTCTGGCACCATAAAGCCTTTTTGCTCTGATACCTTTAATAAAAACAGAGCTTGTTGCTGGACTTCTTCTGAACAGCATGTTCGGGAGGCTCGCCAAGACCAACAACTCAGACATGATGTAGTGAATCATATTTTAAGGCAGCTCAATAGATAATAATCTTATAAAGGCAGCTTACCTGTGCTCCAGCTGCTTTAAAACACGACTGTCACGCTTCTGTGCGTGGACTGAAATCCACTTGGTACCCAGGGGGTATGAATAGAACAGAGGGACGTTTTGTGAAGCGCTGCCACGTACAGAACACGATTGGAAGGCTTTTACCTTAAAATGTGAAGTACACGCGCAAAAGTGTTGCCTTTGAGTACGTCTTGTACTAGACCGGTGGATTCTCAAACGTTTTGGGTCTAGGGACCCCCTTATAAACCCCATGCTGTTTTAAAAATAGCTTACTGTCCTTTTACCTCCTAAATGCCATGGGAATATTTTCTTTTGTTTGGTTTGGTATGTTTGTTTTACTAATGTATTGTTCCCCTTATTATGTATTTTAAAATAAAAATCAAATGAACAATTTATCGATTTTTTTGAAGACCCCAAAATACTACTTGCATACCCCTGGGGGTCCTGGGACCTCAGTTTGAAAACCTCTGAACTACTAGAGCGTCTGAAATTGAGTTCTACTTCTTTTGTTTATAATTAGCTAATTAAAAATGTAAATTCTCTAATTAAATTAGATTTTCATTTAATGTAAAGCACTTCGGTCAGTCTGTTTTTTGGATGTGCTGTAGGCCTAAAGCTGGCATTTCCAATGAATCAATGTCTAGAGGTGTTAAATTTATTTTTTTCTTGAAAAAAAGTTTATTTTTATTTTTTATTCTATTTTTGTCTTTAATATAGCTACATATTTAAGACACAAAAATGTAACCTAGGTGCAACACTGCATTTAACACTGTTCTTTAGCATTGCTTGCACAATGTTGCAAGGCTTTGAAGCATTATTGTCAAAACTTGGCCATTTTTCTTTTCTTTTCTTTATCTTTTTTTTCCTGGTAAAAATATGTTTACATAGTAATTCAATTTTTAAATTGTTTTTAAACTGTTTTTAGTTTCCTAAATCCTTTCAAAGTCCTTTTTTTCAATATTGTTAAAAAACTGCGACTTCTTTCTTTCTTTCTTTCTTTCTTTCTTTCTTTCTTTCTTTCTTTCTTTCTTTCTTTCTTTCTTTCTTTCTTTCTGTCTTTCTTAAACTGCAGATTTTCATCTGGGAATAAACCATCTCAAATTGTCATTGCAAGACAAGGAAAGGTTTTGATACCAGGTTTTAGGTTGTTTACGGTAATGTAATCCATGCAAGTCGTCACGTTTGCAGTCTGGATTTTGGTTTCCAAACCATGTTCTTTGGGTGGATCGACCACCAAATGTGCAACAATAATAAAAATAATTACCTGCTGCTGCTGAAGT
Organism: Austrofundulus limnaeus; assembly: GCF_001266775.1. Taxonomy (NCBI): domain Eukaryota; kingdom Metazoa; phylum Chordata; class Actinopteri; order Cyprinodontiformes; family Rivulidae; genus Austrofundulus; species Austrofundulus limnaeus. Next base: position 780,313 of record NW_013952633.1, read on the forward strand.
CTTTATATATTTGGGTCTGTGGTATCCAAATCTCTTTTATCTTGGTGTGTTCTGTGCGTAATGAGAGGGACGACCATCACAAATAAATTTGATTTGATAGGATATAATTTAAACTAGTAAGATTACAAGGCAGGAAAAAAATGTTTAAGAAAAGGAATTTTCTATATGACAGGTGAAAGACAGAACTGAAAAATTGAATTGTGTGTTTCTTTGTGTTTCATCCTTGCACATAAATCACAGTTTTTATTTAGACAGTTTTTATTTTCATTTTTAGTATTGCAAGGCTTTATTTCCTTAGTTAAATTCAACTAATATCTATGTTTTTAATGTCTACTTACTCAGTGTGACGGTTTCTAACATGAATGATGCTGATTTGTAAATGATTATAACCAGCAGGGGTCGCTGTGTTGCAACATGAACGCTTCCTCAATTTCCTACATAGTAAGACTGTTGTGCATGATTCACACATACTTTAATTTTATTTTTTTCGATACTTCTGCATACTTTGTGCTATTTTAGCTATGCATGTGCCAAAAATGTCTATCTCCTTCAGATGTGAGCATTGACGTTTAGTTTTTGTAACATTTATAAAAACTTAATTTAAAATATTTGATCCTAAAAATACAATAGCATATCTTCATTTTTTTTTCAAAAGCATTGTTCTCTTTGAAATTTGCTTTAGTGCATTTGTTCTTATTTTCTTGTAGACTATTTTACTTTTAGATTTTAGCCACAGTTCTTCTACTTTAAGTCAGCCTTTACTTCAAGCTTTTACTTAACCCTTCCCTTTAGCTATTTTTAGATTTTAGCCACAATTTGTCTACTTTTGGCTAGCTTTTAACTGCTTTCAGCTTTTAGTTTACACTACMTTTTATCTACTTTTAGCAAACCTTTATCAACAATAATTTTTAGTTGGCATTTTACTACTTTTATTACGTGTTTTCATGCCTTTCACTTCTAGCGTCTTTTGCTTTTTAGAAAACCATTTGACTTCTGCTTCTTTGAGCTATTTTTATCCTTGTAGCTTTATGTAAAAAAGACTTTTATCTAGTCTTTTGCTATCTTTAGCTTTAAATTATTACTGTTTCCACTGTTGTGGACTTGCACTTCTTCTAGTAATAAACAATTAAAAACATATTGAAAACAACGATTCATTAAAAACAACAATATTTGGGGTCCTCTCGTCTGCAGGGGTCCTCTCATCTTCAGGGGGTGCTGGCTGTGACCCCAGTAAGTCTTTTGGAAAGTCTGGCCTTGGAGCCAAATTTTAAACCCTGTTTTCTTCAGGGTTTAAATGTTCCTGCCTCATGCTCTCATTGTGTGTCACTATGACTCATGAGGAAAGATGTAATGGAAGAAGCAGACACAGATAATATGTTTAACAGAAGGAATTACATCACTGTCTTGTTTAGTCAGTCTCCTGTAATACTCGTCTATTATTAGATCAGTTTGTGTTACATTCACCAAGCTGTTTATTTACACAATAGCCTACAGTTTATTAATGTTTGGTGACTTTTGCAATCCTTCTGCAGCAGGAKGKTTTAAAACCATTCTAAAGACCTGAYAAAAACAAAGTCCAAAACAGGAAACTTTTTTAAATGRTTATTRTTATCATTATTATTTTATTTTTATTTATTCATTTATTTGCATCTTGTGGGGGACATAACTTAGAATTTTAGGTCATATGTCCTAAGTATTACAGTATTAAATACTTATTTAATGGTAAGTATTAAAATACAGTGAGTATTTTAATTTAATTTCTTCGTGTTAGTTGTATGAGACATATAAAACTATCAAGCATGGAACATACTGAGTGACTCATGGCACAAAATGGTCAGAAACAGTTTAAATTGKTTTGCAAATCATCTCTTAAAAAAGTCAAATTAAAGATAAAATATCAAGAAGTGTGAAGGATTAAACATACATTTATTAAATGTCTGATAATAGCAATACGAGTAATACCTAATGATTATTGGCATATAAAAAGTGACATGTTTAAAAAATGTATTACAGAGCAAAAGCCTTCACTGATCTGCACAGCTCAATGATTTCCTCTGGATGTCAGCAGTGTTCAGTGGATAAAAACTACTTTTACGTTTTGAACAATCACCAACAGAGTCAGCAATGTTGTTTTWACTTTTAATGTTAATGCAAATTTTCTGAACCACATGTTTTTGCCTCTTACTAACTGCAATAGCAGGTAGTCTAATATTTTATGTAAAATAAACCCAGTGACACACACTGATAACTTGACTTCTAACATGTCGGCTAAAGGTTTCAAGTTAAACCCAAGAAAGTTTTTTTTATGCTCCAGTGAAACACTTTTATTTTAATATATTTTATTGCTCACAATATGCATTAAACAATAATTTAAAATATTGTTTTCTAATCAAGTTGAAATTATGCATTACTGTTACTGTGAACTAAACACAAAATTACATAGTTATTCTGTCAAAGGTTCAGAAAAACATATAACTTTTTTTTCCTTTTCATACCTGTTCAGAAAGGAGTATATAAAACTCTTATCAAGCAGGCACACCCAACAATGTGTTTTTCTCTTTAAAATTTTTCAAAGACTGGTTTGCATGAGGCCCTGTGATGGACTTGCGACCTGTCCAGGGTGTACCCCGCCCCTCGCACTGTGACTGCTGGATATGGGCACCAGTGACCCACGCAACCCTGAAAAAGGAAGAAGCGTGTTCAGAAAATGGATGGATGGATGGATGGTTTGCATGGACATTAGTGCACAAAATGTGTTTATCCTGCTCCCTCTGGAGGCAGAGGCACCATGTTTTGTGTGTCACTTGATGGCAAAATGACTACAGAAAACCACAGGACTACTTCCACTTATTTATTTAGCTGAGGTTAAAGCTTTCCAGATGCTCCGAGGGCTTGTTTGAGTTAAGTTCATCCTGTACTTTGCTGTGGGTGTAAAACTGGTCGTTGGAGGGGTCACAAGGTGAAAGATGCTCTTCTGCAGCAGCAGTGATTTACAAAGGTTGCACACACGGGGGAACCATGCTGCACATGTGCACGTGTGTTTCCTAGTGAAATATGTTCTGCAAGTGTGTGTGTGTGTGTGTTTGTTAGTCTGAATGATTGAAAGTGAACACACACGGAGTGAGAGTAAGGTTTCAGCTGCTTTAATCAAAGCACAGCAGCTGAATTTAAAAGCTGGTCGGGGAGTTCGGACATGATGTTTTTCATTCCACCCTCGTGGGAGTTTGAACAACACCGAGATGCAGAGAGAAAACAAATCTGTGCGTCTGTGTTTCTGGGTCACTGACGCCAACAAGGCAATGAGGCAGAAACTAAAAAGACATGAAAGACTTGTTTGGATTTAAAGAGACAGCCTCAAAACGAGTTGCTCCCGGAAAAKGGGGCTTGTGGAGTTACATTAAGGAGGATTTCAGACCAAAGCATTGCAGTTCCACTTTATATATCCCCCAAGTGAATGATTTAAATGTGCAAAAAAAAAAAAAAAGATTTAAACGCATGATATGTCTCCTTTAAGCACAAATTGTGATTTTGTTGTAGCCTGTTTGTACGATGGTGAGCAATGATTCAGACCTGACTGCAGCACATCCAGGTTTTCTAACATGAGCTGTCTGTCTGCACAGATGACGAGTCCCCTCAGGACAGAAAAGACAAAGTGTTGTTCCCACAGCTTGGATTTCAATAGTGTTTTTGGCAGTAATCCCTAAAGTTTGTTTTAGTTTTATTTCCTCCTTTCTTTTCTTTGATGATGTTGTTTTTACTTGCATTGATAAGTGGAAAAGTTGGGCCACTGGTTTAAAAGTACTGTATTCCTAAGCTAAGGGCAATAATTTCCCCAACATAACTTAGCCTTAGCTTTTATTTTTGTCTTCTGCATTCCTAAGGAAAGGTAAAAAATTCCTGGGTATTCTTTAAATCTGTAAATGACACAGTGGATGACAAAACCTTAAAATCATTGGTCACCTAAAGCAACATTTATACCAAGAAAGGATTATTTATATGACAATTTTCCTTAAGAATGTCAAAGAGTGCATTACAAAAGTGGAAAAGTGGAACTGGGTTGGAAGGATTTCCAAAGGACTAGAATAATAAAAATGTGTGATTAATGTATCAGACGTGGCCAAAGGCTTTCACACAGAAAAGCTTTAAGCAGGGATCAGAATGCGACTCGGCGCTTAGTGTGTTGGGAGCTCCATAAAATCAGAGCTCCGGTGAAAAACCCTGGGTCGTAAACCTGTAGCTGGTAAGGAACTATCTACTGATCTTAATGGTTGGAAAGGGACATTCCAGATCAATAAGACTGAGAAGGTTAGAGAGAAAAGGCCTTTTGGGTCTTGGAAGGTGAGCTGTAAGATCTGAGGCTAACAGGAACTCTGAGTRGTAGACAAATACAGAGAGCGGGGTGCGATTGTTGCGTTACTGTGTCACAGCCAACAATTCTGGTAGCAGTTTGAACCAACAGGAGGAGACAAATGAATGTACYCCTAGTTTCTGAGACACAATTGCAGGGATGGGCAACTTAATGATGAAACTGCCATTTAAAAAAAAATGTTTATGTATAAGCCCACTATATATCCCATGATATATATGCCCTGTGCTGGATTTGAACCCTGGGCTGATGCCCTTACCTGAGCTATCCAGCTGCTTTGAACTATCTAGATTCAAATAGACAAGATGGTGATGAYCCACCAACTAGACATTAATAAGTAGCAGAGGACAGCCATTGTGATAGATGTGGCCATCCCCAAACTACATGCATTTTTCACTTTGAGAATGAAATCAGATTTTAGAATCAAAATAATGTAATTTGTATCACTGTGAGTGACTTAAGATATYGAAACAAAAGCTAAACAACTWTTGAATTCCCCTTGGATTCCTTTTGGAGCTGCTTCTCTCTCCACACACTGCAGATACAAACTGTATCTGGCAAACTGTATAGGCTCACTAACAGAGTCTCCTCTATGCATCATATCATGATTTGCTGACACTAAAACCAACACACCCTTCTCTCAACAAAMTGGTGCAGAGTTTGGTTTAAAGCARTAAACAAAAAYGTTGACTGGGAAGGCCCAGTCGGCGCAGGCAACTTTCCAAACCCGACCCTGGAAGTTTTGTCTCCAGAGAGCAACACTTCTGGTCCACAGAGAGGCTGTGCTGGTTGTGGATTTCATACCGCACAAGGACTGGAAACCTTCCTCCTGTCTGCTTCTTCAAAAGTTCCCACAGCAATAAAACATACAAATGAGAAAGGCAGATTAACAGATGCTGGCAGGCTGTTCTGCTTCTCTGGTACCAAAAAGGTTAGCGCTCCATGACCCAGTTGGGCTGTGCTGTTCCACAGGTTTGACTAGTTTACCTGGGCACTTTGGTTTGTTGCTGGATTTTATTTATTAAGATAAGATAAGATAAGATAAGATAAGATAAGATAAGATAAGATAAGATAAGATAAGATAAGATAAGATAAGATAAGATAAGATAAGATAAGATAAGATAAAACTTTATTGATCCCACAATGGGGAAATTTGCACATTACAGCAACTCAAGACAGGGGAGCCGCAGTAACAGGCTGCCTACCGTGGCATCATCTTAAATAAAATAAAATAAAATTAAATTAAACAAGTTTTTCTTAATGAACACAGAAAACTGATGGGGAGAACGCTCAGCTTGACTACTACCAGATCAAGTTCTAGCATGATATTCTTAAATATGACTGAGTTATAGGCAATTTTGTGTTTGCTCGGGTCTGTTGTCTACCTCCAACAGGTAATGAAGAACTTAAAAAAATTATAAAACCTCAAGCATTCTATTAGTGCTTAGAGTATGTGCTGAGGATGACTCTCAGCAACTACCACTCCAAGGTTCAGCTCAATATCTGTAAAACTGGTTGAATTAAAGATATTTTTGTGCTTGCTAACCTGTAATCTTAAATTAGGTTGGCTCCAAAAGTTAATCAGTTATAGATGTGCATCCAGTTGCATCCAGTACTTTGTRGGAGTTATATTTAAATCCATTAACTTGTCTATGGGATATTTTACTGACAGGCAGACATATTTTCYTGCCTTTCATGTTAATGGGCACTAAAATATATATATTTTGTTTATCTGTTCTGTAGAAGTCAGATAAGTGTTCTATAAGCGTGCGTGACTCAAGAAGCAAATCATTTCAATTTGTCTTTTTTTTTCAGATATCTTCTGTCGGAGGGAGTCAGATCTCCTTCGCCATGTGAATTATGAGCACTTTAAATCTATAGAAAACATCATCTTGTATGACCCTGGATTTGGAATGTTGCTGCTGCCTGTCACATTATACTGACACGCTCCTATTCCAGACGAGTGGATGAYTGCTAACTGCAAAAAGAAAAGAAAAAAAAATCCACTCCCTCAGACATGTGGTGGAGCAATCTGAGCTGAAAGAAGATCATTTCAAAGTAAAGCTCAGACAGAGAGCTAAAGAGCAGGGCACCATGTCATTTCTCTATTTCACACTGATCATTTTAGTTCTGCCTCCTGTTTCAGTAAGAACAAAACTGCTCAGTTTTTGTTCTTACTGTAGGATCTGTAGGATAACTGCACAAAGCAGAAACAACCAACATTTATAAACTGTCATTCCAAATTTACTGAATCATTGCTTTCACTAACCACAATTACAACATAGACCAAATTATTCAGGAATTCTATAGTTTCCATAATCTAACACCCCCACAAAAATATAGCATTTTCATTGGAAATGCAGTGTGTGAAGAATGCTTAATGCTGAAAAATACTGAAGAAGCTGAAAAGGTTTAATAGCAAAACTGTTTATGTAGTAGAAAAGGCAAATATAAGAAAAAAATCTGAAAAGAGCAAAAACGTAGCTAAAATTAGTAAAAGAAAAAATCTAAAAATAGATGAAATTAACATACATATAGAGAATTTTCAAAAGAGCTAAAACAAGAAAAGAAGTACCGGAAATTTGTTTTGAAATAGCTAAAAAAAAAAGCTTTAACTAGCCTAAAAATGGCTTTTTAAAAAAGTAGCTGAAATCTGCAGAAAGACTAAAAAAGAGAACATATTTGCTGTCACATTATACTGATACGCTTCTATTTCAGCTTCTACTCCTATTAAGTAGAAGCTAAAATGGTAAATGGTACTGAACTTATAGAGCGCTTTTCAAGTCCCTCCGGACCCCAAAGCGCTTTACACTTACAGACATTCACCCATTCACACTCACATTCACACACTAAAATTATCACAGAATCGGGAATTTAGTTGAAAAAAGCTCAGTTTAGATAAAAAGTTAAAACACAAAACCCCCTTAAATTAGAAGAAACCAGATGAAAGATGTATTGAAATTCAAAATCAGCAAAAAATAGCTCAAAGAAGCACAACAAAATTTATTAGTGGAAGAAGAGAAGAAAAGTCATAATTAGCCAAAAAGCTGAAAAACTAAAATCAGCTAAATAAAAGCTGAAGGAAGCTGAAATTAGCACAAACAATTTAAAAAAGCAGAACCAGAACAAAGTACAAAAAACATTTCTGAACATTTTAAGTTTTAGGACAGCTCCATTTATTTTCACTGAGAAAGAAAAAATGGATATAAAAGCCAAATATCTCAAAAAGCAGAAATTGATGAAATACCAAAAGTCATACTCAGAATGTCCTGAAGGAGCTGAACTGTTGAAATAGCGCTAGAATTGTGGAGAGAAAAACATGCTGAAATACATAGGAAGAAATAATGAGCTCCATAACAAGACACAAGAAGGATAACTAACTAAGATGCACAAAACTATTATAAAATAAATTTTAATTTAAACATTAAGATAATGTCAAACATAAATAATCTAAAACAAAAGAATTGATCAGTGTCAGGGTTTTCAGGGGGAGCAGAGCTGTTAGATTTGGGAATAACAGCAGAAATTTCCAGACTTGTGGAATGAACACTAAAGACCAGCATTGGTTTTACACTTTGTATTGGTTCTTCCTGTAATTTGTCACCAGCTTTTAACACGCGTTAGAGATTAAAGTTTTTCAGGAAAAGGTCTTGGGGTAAAGCAGCTTTAACTGAATCTTTTCTTAGGAATGACTTCACTGAAACATGTTGCTGCTTTTGATAAGTTTTGAAGAATCTACCACAAAAAACAAAAGCATAATGCATTACCAGCTAAAGAAAAAAAATAAATCTCCTTATTTGTGGAGCATTAAATTGGATAAGCTTGCAGGTAGATTTTGGAGATATTTGAAAACCAGACTTATTTTCCTCTTTTTGAATTTTCCTTGATTTCAACCATGTCTAGATTTGAATCTTTCCAGCTTTACTTATAAATACTATGATATTTTTATGGAAGCAATTTAAATCTACCTTAAAGTGTCAGGGTTCTCGATTCACCAAGAAATAACCTACAATAAAAGTTGCAAATGTTTCTGCAAGGCCTAACTTTTCTGCCGAGCCAAGTGTTTGCCATGACACATAAATCTGTCAATCCTCAAATCTGAGCCATAAAACGCTTGTCTCGCAGTGGGTAAAACTTGTTGACGGACCCTGACAGGAGTATGCAGCATGAAAGGGAAGCAACACGCGAGGGTCTGGAAGTCGTTATGCAAAGGAGGTTAAACTCTCTCGCTTTTATTTCCTCTAAAGCTGACGAAGTCCCTGAAGCCCCCAGAAGGCTGTAAACAGGTTCTGAAAGCATTCTTTGGGGATGTCTCAGAAATGCTTCAGTCTTCTCATCCAAACAATGTACACACCAAAAAAATCACATCCTGCAAAACATGCTGAACATACAGACTGAAACCTGCAAACTGGTTTGCAAAGAATTTCTGAACCAGTTAGTATTTTTATACTGATCAGAATAATTTGAAATGTATTGAGCTTATAACATTTTGATTGCACAATGCAGTTTAACTTAAAATTATTGCCACCATCTCTGCTGTGAACACTGATAGTTGGTCTGATAAATGCTTGGATATTGTTATTTGGAATTCTGGAAAGTAAATTCCAATTCCCACACACCCCTTTTGTATTTTTAGATCCATCTGTGTATATTTTTAGATAATTAAAATAGGATTGTTTTAGGTAAATACTCGTTTTAACCCCTATTTCATTCATGTTCCATTTTCTTTTCATTTCTATAACTTTCATATCTGTTTTAATATTTGGATGTAACCATGGAGGGACAGCACTTATTGAGTTAATCTTGGAGAATGTTTTGTATTCTAAACCATAAATTGATGCCCATTTCGTCCCTGTCCATCCAAACCCAGCCCTTTGAAATCTGGAATACTCCCAGCAGTTCTGAATGATTTTTGTTGCAGGATTTTCTTCTTCACTACCTTTTAGTTTAATCCAGTAAGTGAGGGACAACCTTGTTCTTCTAATTTCTAATGGAGTCTCCCCAATCTCTATTAAAAGAGCATTGGTTGGAGTAGACTTTATCGCTCCAATACATATTCTTAATGCCCTGTATTGTAATTTGTCAAGAGTTTTTAGTGTTGCCTTTGCTGCTGAACTGTAAACTATACATCCATAATCTAAAGTAGATCTTGGCACTGGAGCTTCTTCTTCTTCTTTTTGTTTATTGGCGGGTTACAAACAACTTTCAGGTGCATACCACCACCTACTGTACAACAGTGTGTAACTCCATAGCCTCCACAGTCTAAATTTTATATTTTAATTTTGTTTTATGTAAAAATTTAAATAACACTTTCCTAATATCTCTTATTTCTTCTTCATTCCCTTCTGTTCCCAAAATTCCTTCCAAACTCCATTGTTGCTCTGCCTCTCTTACTGTTTTCTTCAGCTTCTCTCTTTCAGCTGTATATATTACACATTTCATAAGAATATGTTCTACATTTTCTTTTTTCCCCACAACTCTCAGTTTTCGTTTGCCCTTTTTCCTATTAAATTTAAAAGTCATTCAGCAGTGTATGACCTACTCTTAATCTTAACATACTCACTTCTTCTTTTCTGTTTCTTTCTCCAAGGTTCTTCGTTACCACTGATTTTTGTATTTWGAATAGATYTCTYMCTYTCYTGTCTTCATTCCATCTATTTTGCCATATTTCTRTTTCTTTCCTTTTGATTAATGATTTAGCCTCTCCTTTCCCARAAGRGWCYCAAACTGTTATTTCACTGCTTAAGGCTTTTTTAGCCAGTTTATCAGCAGCTTCATTTCCCTTTACCCCCTCATGTGCTGGCACCCAACAAAACTGTACATCCATGCCACCTCTGTGCAACCTGAACAAACTGTGCTGAATTTCTAATACAAGATCCTTTMTGTTGTTCCCTTTATGCTGAATACTGTCTATTACTGCCTTTGAGTCTGTGCACACCACTACCCTGTCTGGTCTCACTTCCTCAACCCATTGCAAACTAATGATTACTGCTACCATTTCAGCTGTAAATACTGAAAGGTGATCTGAAAGTCATTTTGAAATGCATATTTGAAATTCTGGAATATACACCCCTATTCCCACACTCCCCATTGTGTTCTTTGATCCGTCTGTATAAATTTTTAGGTAATTGTAAAATGAATGTCTGATATAAACACTTGTTTTAACCTGTATTTCATTTAATTTCCTTTTTTTTTTCTTTTCCAGTATGTACTTGTCTGCTTTTATCTGTGGGTATAACCATGAAGGATTAACACTAGTTGGATTAATCTGTGCAAATGTTTTGTTATCTAGTTCATATAATTTTAGCCCATGGATTTCCTTTCCACCCAAAACCATTTCTCTGAAATTTGAAATATTCCCAACAGTCGGTTAAGACTTGTGAAGCAGGGTTTTCCTCTTTACTTCCTTGTAGTTTAGTCCAGTATGTTAATGTTAGTTTAATCCTTCTCAGATCTAGTGGTGTCTATAGCAATGCATTAATGGGAGTGGTCTTTATTGCTCCTGAACATACTCTTAATGCCCTATATTGCAACCAGTCTATTATTTGCAATGTTGTATTTGCTGCTGCTGCTGCTGCTGCTGCTGCTCTGTGCACAATACTTCCATCATCTGTAGAAGATCTAATTAATGCCCTGTACATATTTTGGCACTGGAGCTGTGGATGAGAGGAGCTTAAATACTGCTGATCACAGGTGAGAGGCATGACATTGATTGAGGTTGACTGAGATGGGAGTGGAGAAACAATTAGGAGATAATTGACTGTGACAAGACTAGGGCAGGAAACAGACGTGATTCATGACAAGTTTATTGTCAAATATGAAGAAAATTTGGGTTTTTACCTCATAGGCTTGTCAGCATATACTGTATGTATTTTATGGTTTTTCCATGTCTAAAGGAATGTTTGAAGAAGCTTAATTTTTTTGGAATTATCAGGAGAATCATCCATAGTAGTAGACACATACTTCCTTATTTAAAGTAGAATGAAGTATTGATGTGGCTAGAATGATTACAGCACAGTTTTATCACAGTAGWCACATTGCATGGGTCTGTGTTTTGCAGCCTTGATTGGGCTTGATGTGAGGCTCATTAAAGCAGTCTTTTTTTCTCCCCTTGTTTTCACAATAAGCATTTTTTATTTGGGTTCTCAAAAGTTTCTATTTCTGGACTGATCATTTAACAGATATCATGCACAAAGTGTCAACAAAATGTGGGTTTGACATGAAACAGTTCCTAGTGAGAGCACCTGGCAAGCTGGTGGCCATAAGCCTCACCTTGAGCCATCAGTGGCCATTCCACTGTATTTCTATTTCAGTGGGTTAAACTGGTGGGAGGATTAAGTGGCAACAGCCTGTTTTAGCTCAGCTAATCCTTTAGATGCTACAAAAAGACAGCAGGTAAACAAGCTTCCAAGGAATAAAATGAAACCAAGGCCAGGCTCAGGGGAGTTTTCTGACAGTGTGGGAGAGGGTGAGTATGACAGCAGCTAAGGCATGTGCTCTGTTTGGTCCTTCAAATGTTTCTTTTTCCCTGACTGCTGTTTGACATTCCTAATCAGGCCATGTCTGAAGTTTTTTTTATTTTAGAAATAACAGAAAAAAGATAAAGAAAAGAGGCAATAAAATAGCAGAAAGTTAAACTGTTTATACATTTTCATCTATGTAAACAGTTTTACTTTCAACTTTTGTCTTTCAGACCCACAGATGCTTCCTGTTAGCTACGTTTTCACCCTGATGTTCTCTATCCAGACTTCTTATCTAAACATAATTCCCTCATTTTTCTTTTTTAATGGTCCGCTTCTCGGTGTTCTTCATCCTTGTTATTGTTTGCCTATGAGTCTTGTGAAGGTGCGTTGTTACAAGCATCTGCTGATCAGTAGCTGGAATTCCTTCCACATTTCAGCACTTCCCAGAAAGTAGTATTCTGATTCCAAAATAGGAGCTAATCCTGCAAAACTGTTGAGCACACTGCATATTTTAATTTGTTTCAAAGCATTGTGGAAAGTGCTCATGATGCGTCATCAAGACCAAAAAAGGTAAAAAATAAAATAAAAAAGAGGTATAAAAAACAGAGATTTCTTTTCAAGAATGTGTGAAAATGTGAAAATCTCCTTTGTGTGGTTGGGCGGGTTAAACTTATATAAAGTTTTTTGAGGTGTATGCGATGTTATAATGTTATTCCCTTATCAAATGCTTACCCATAGTGTTGCATTGACTCATTCATCTATGTTTGAGAAATCCTTGAATCTCCTGTGATAGCCATTTGGGGAGCTGCCTAAACTCTTGCTGGTACAAAGTACAGCCCATTTACACAAAGCTCCTCCCTGGAGCTCAGTCTCCTCCACCACAGAGCACCCCTTCCACGAAGCATTGTTGTGAAGATGTGCTGAAGAGGGAGTGTCTGAAATGGTAGGAGGGTCTTAAAGAGACAGAGACCAATTTCAAGGCACTTAGTCAATTTTACTTTTGACATACAGTATAACTGAAGGTAACAAAGTCATTTGATTGTGGCATATACTTTGTGCCTGGAMAATGGATAATACCCCCTTCATTGTTTTGTTTTTATAAAATGCTAATGTGTACTAATAATAAACGAGTTTGAGACAAAAGGCTGAATTAATGCAGTCACAAAAGCAGACCTGCCAGATGGTGGCCTTTAGCTTCACTCTGTGGCATTAAACAACAGGAAGTACAAACAAAGCTGTGAATGTGCTGAAGTCAGATGTCAACCGTTGCCTCCATGTTGGAAACATTTGTATGCTTTTCCCAACTCCGAAACCCCACCCCCACAGCACAAAACAAAGAATGCATTGTTACCCTGTGGATCTGCTTTAGAATCTGTGTGTTGAACATTTGGTGATGATCTGGTCTCATGCAAATACAGATAGGATCTTTTTGAAACAAAGCTCAAGATGTGGAGTACAGTATCTAATGAGTCCCTGTCATCTTCACATCAGAGGCAAAATTGTACATTTAGTTTTAAGCCTTCATGGAACCATTCAATTGCTGGTCAGGCAAATGGACTTCACTGAAAAACAAGTCATCATAGGACAGGGCAGTATCTTTTCTCAATGGAATTTTAAGATTACTTAAGTAAACTAACAAACAGAAAAACTAAAAATACATACAAGGGCTGGACGATCAAACAATAACAATATATATTGTGATCAGTATCAATGGAATGTTCAACAGAATGTTCATAATTTCACTAAACTCCAATCCAGAACCGCACAGCATTCTGGGAGCTGTAGGTATAGGAAATGTTTTAGTTGCTCGACCTCTCACGGCCCAGCTAATCAAGGCTGGTGGCATCAAGTAACTCGCTCACTCTTTGGTCAGCTAGCAACAACCTTGAGTAACATGCACAGTAGCAGTGTCATGTTTTACCACCGTGCCTCAGAACTGCTTAATTTTTATTTAAGTTTTTTAAGTGACATGATTTGAAATAAGAAAATGAGTAACAGTTCGAGAGGAAAATTGTAAATAAAAGAGGAAAGGTCACATCACCAATTTGGTAGTCTTTTTTTTCTCCTGCTTTATTTCTAATAGGTAAAACAAAAAAAACTAATCAATAATAAGTGATATAATTATTGATATCGGCTGATATGAAACATTTAGCCCTATTGCTCAGCCTTAATACACATGTACATGACACAAACCTCATTTCTATTTTCTCTCATATGACTGATAGATTTGTTTTCATGAAGGTTTCTTAAACCCTGCATTCATTTTGGAAAATTAGAGATGTTAGGATTCCAAACATTCCCGTTCTTATGCATATCTGCAGCCCTCATCATTTGTTGTCGTCACAACTGCATTTACAGAAATTGTGAGTTTAACAAGCTGCTCAACAAGTAACTTGATGCTTGATTTACTTCACAGAGCCTGACCGCTGCTTCTGTCTCTGTGGCACCATCTGTTGTTTKCTCCTATTTCAGGAAATTGGATTGTTTACAGGAGAGTATAAGAACTGCCTGAGAAACGGTTTAAACCCTTAGTCACAGAACCAGAGTGGTATAATTTTGGTATAATTACAGAGCTCAGTGTGTTTAATTTTGTTTGGTACCATTGGTGAGTGGTTATCTCTGGGATGTTTAGGTTTCAGTCGACCATTTGGTTTAAGAAGCTGGCTGATTCATCATGACAAGCTGTGTTGGAGAAAACAAGACTCAATAAGACTAAATACAGTATAAGTGGCCAAGAAAATAAATCAGCTGATTTTTTTACATTCAACATCTTCCAAATCCCAAATCTTTGCTGACAAATACAATTTTACAGATATACACAGTTACATGGAGATAGATGAGTATTAATGTAACTTTATTACATCACTAAGTGAAGGAATCACCACCTGAATTAAGCTAGAGAGCTGCATTTCTGACCTTCTGTAACACATTTAGTTTTTCCAATGAACAAAAAACTGTCATGGCCTCAGTCAGATGATTAGTCAAGTTTGGTGTAATGTGCTAGAAAATTAAATGAAAACTGAATGACTGTAAGATGCTTCTGTAAATAATTTTGCTTATTAAAAAATTGTCACTCAAAACTGTGTCCATTGTTTTTAATTATTACATTAAAAAAGTAGTTTGTTGTAATTTAACACGTGTAATTCTCACAACAGTAATCACTTAATATCAGGGACTCTATACATATATCTTTCAAAATAATAATTTATCTTCTCTTAGCACAGTCCTTAGACAGTAAGTGAACTTTCTTTCTGTTTTTTTCTCAAGTGTAATGAACAAAACTGGAAGATCAGCTCACATCTGTTTGTTATTCCAACAAGCAGTAACACAACATTAAAAATTCATTGTTAGCAGCTGGTCAGTGTGCCATATGTGCAGCCAGTCTGATGATGGATGTGCCTTGGTTTTTAACTTTTCTTGGATTGTTTCTCTTGTTGTGGTTCATGCTTTTTATGGTTCCGAATTGGACTGGTTTTTGTTTTCTTTCAGCACCAGGTTTTAGTTTACTAACGACCCCACCTGCATTTATTTACTCATTACCTCTCTCACATGGTCCCAGGACTTTTCTCTCATTCCCTTGTCCTCATTTTAGTGTGTGTTCAATATTGTCATCTGATCTCTGCCTATATTTACAAAAAATAAAGTTTGGATTTCATTCACCTGTCTTGGGAGCAGTTTGTTTTATTTTTCCCACCATCATCACACACAACTTGCATAACACAATTATTGTCATTTAAATGCATCACTTTTCTCACCAGATTGGAAAACTAAAAACTGTCGGCACCAATATGTACACAACTTTCACCCAAAATTATGAATTATGTGCCCTTTTCTGTTTTGRCAAACATATATTTGAAAATCACAGTAATTCACATTTTAATGCAAACACATTAATTTAATCACAACTTTAATGGCAGATTGTAGGGGGAACTATGTAAAAGTGACACATACGATCATCTAAAGATGAATATTTTGTATTAAAGAGCTCAACCTGCTCATGTTGTGTAAAAATCTGCAGCATGCATTTGATAGAGCATTGTGGTCCTAACTGATAAAATCATCTGCTTTCTATTTCTGACTCAGCAATAATGCAACCACATGTATTAAACTTTATGGTTTCTCTGCAATTATTTGCTTCCCCACGGGGTGCTCAGGGCTAAACAGTGCAAGTGGAAGAAGCATTGTTTCCAGCTCATGTCATTACTAAAGACTAACATTTTTTTTAATGCGGGGCACAATTATGCTTTCAGCTATTTTTTTATGAAAAATGCAACAAAGCTGTTACAAATAAAAATATAAACATGCTGTTAGATTTGCCATCAGCCACTATTTATTTATTATTTTTTTGAAATCATTTGTAGAAATTTTGGTGTTGCCATTTAAACATGTTAGGGTGGTAATAAATGAACAATGTGAAAGTGTATTATGAGACATGACCTAAAATGTCAAAACAAGGCAATACAATGTTGTCCCATTATTGTAACCCTAAAACATGTTGTAAGAGTCGGGATTTCAAAAAGGCTCAAATGGCCTTTATGCATCCTTATTGCACATCCTCTATTTTTAATGCATCACATGCAGTGAGGAGATACAGTCTTGATTAATTTTATAATGAATAAAAAATAGAATATTCTAAACTGTAAAGCAGAACATACTGTACATATTCACCCAGAGTTAGATGACCTGTTGACAACAGTTGTGTTTTCATTATTGTTTTTACTTAAGCCTGTTTATAGAAAACAGCAAATTTGAATTCAACCCATTAGTTCTGATAAAAAACCATCCCTCAGTGGAGTTTATTTTCTCTAAATCAGATAATGGAAACAAGCCGTGGACAAATTTTCTATGGAGCGACATTTGCATCTTCAAAAGTTTGCTTTAAATTTGCTTGACAGTTGGTTGGAAACACTGTGTGTGTGTGTGTGTGTGTGTGTGTGTGTGTGTGTGTGTGTGTGTG
>NW_013952633.1:798259-801672 GCF_001266775.1 Austrofundulus limnaeus
TTTTTATTCCATAGCTGAGCTGCTAAAAATGACAGATTTCCTTTTCTGGATCTCTGACAGACCGACTTCAATCTCTGAACTCGTAAAATTCTTCTTTTTAGTTTTCGCTGTCATTTTCATGAATGAATGGACACTTCCTTGTATCTGAGGCAGGAAACATAGCCTTATATGGTGTTTTTGGRGTGGTAATTATGCTAATCTCCTCTCGCGTGCACGAGCAGCTGGATAGAACAGGTGTAATTTACGCAGCTCATTTACGCACGTTTCCTGAAGATAGAAGAGTTTGCTGAATCTGACGTGATATGTTCGTACGAATCCTTTGTACGAACAAAAGTAAGAGAAATTTAGGATAAGAATACGAACATGTTCTTGCATGAGGCCCAATAAGTGGACGTTCAGACGAGTTCAAGTTGATTCATAAAGACTATGCAATCATTTATTTACACAAATTGAACAGACAGGAGACCTGATTGTGGTTGTTCCTATAACAAGCTTCAAAGTTAAATGAGATAAAACTCGCGTCYGAATTTTAATTCACATCAAACTCAGATTACTTATATAGAACAGTAAAACGTCAGTTCTGATGTTAACAACCAACAATTTTACTGGCACCGTTAGCTTAAGTTTTGGCAAATAAAGACAAGAACAGGAGGAAAATAAGATTAGTGTTTCTAGTACTCTTATTTTGTCAAGTGTGTGGTACATCCGGATCAGCACGTCCCTTCTGGGCTTCGGATTTCCACATGACACGTCACCCGGAACATGACAGCATTATCTGGTGATGGCTTCTTAACCAAACCCTGGGTAGTCACTGCTTCACCTCCGATCAGTCAGGGAACTTTTTAATCGGCCCGCTCACTGTTCTTCGGCAAAAAGGTGTTAATTTAGGCAACTTTTCGTCTGTTTCGATCCTCGCCAGAAAGATTCAAGCTGATGCATCCAGTTCCTCCTTTCAAAATAAAATCTCCCATCGGGAGGTAAAACACTTGGAGACTTGAAGTCTCGGGTGGGACATTCGGTGGCGTGCCGCTGTCCCGGCCGTTAGATCTCCCTAATTGGCTTATAGGCAAGACCTAACGAGCCAAGCTGGCTTCTCCGGAGAGAAACTCAGCGTTCCTTCCCAGTTTGGCATCCAGGAAGAAGTGTTCCGTCACTCAAAGGCATCCGTGTTAGTAATAGAAACGGACGAATTTGGTTCCGCCCTCAGGTGTAAAACGAGTCAGGGAAAAGAAGAAAGATAAGAGACTTGCCAGCCAGGCGCCAGCCAAGGTTAAATTCTGTGGTTGTTCACAACAGAATATGATAACATTTCTTTTCAACTTTTCTTCTGATAGACTCTAAGAGAAATCACTGCAAAACATTTATGATGATTAATYAACATTTCTGTTTAAGTAATCAGTCTGAACCATTTGTTGGTCCAGATAAATGAAAGATTTTTTCAAGAAAAGTTCACAATTATATTACTGTGTTCCCAGTAAAATAAAAACAGTGATTTATATAAAAACACAATGAAAACATGGTAATGATTTTCTCTGTGATTTTTTTATACCATTAATTAATCTTTTAGGCACAATAAAAGAGTAGAAGTAATTCCACTTTTCTTGTGACAGTCATTATCGTAATTTAACATATGCATAAACATTCTTAGTTAAACTACAAATGAATCACGAACAGAAAAGATTGTTCTGCTCATTTTCTGATCAAGAGAACTGAGAAATTCTCCTAGGTTGAAATGACCTGTCATGGCCTAAATAGAGTTCAGTTTGTGACAGAGTTCCTGTCTTCTCGTCAGGCCTGTGCGAGGCAGTAAATCTTGTTTCTTCACTCGAGGTGACCCCTACAAGAGTTTGCACAACAGCATAGATGATGTCATTTTTTCTGACAACAGCAAGAAAACCAGACGGGGCGGACAGTTCATGATTACGACACYGCTCGTCTTACCTGCTTCCTCCACTCCTCCACGACTGTAAGGCACAATCCAACAAATAGATTTGCTCTGCATTAATGGAAGCTTTTAGTTTGTGCTGAAACGATGCCAACGTATGATCAAATGGAGAAAACAAGAACAGAGAGATGGAATTCCTCTGTAGTTTGACTTAGATTTACTGCGATTTATGGGCTTTGAAGAAGATGTCGGCCTGTTGATGTCCTCAATAAATCTTAACTACAGACTGTTGTCCCACAGCCTTTCTTGCTCTTTGGTTTGTCATCTTTTGATGAGGCCAGTAAAGCAAGTAGAAGAGCAGTGCGTAAATACTGTTTAAGGATACATTTGGTAACATAATTGTTGGCTTTTTTTTAACTCGTCCTTAAAAATTATTGTTTGCCCATGCTGGGATTTTTATTTTTATTTGCCATGATATGCAGTTTTTGATGACTCTGGAATGAAAATTAACCAGGGTTTTTACTGAGCCATTAAATCTTTTTGGCAATGAACCAATCGTTGCTCATATTTGGTCATAATTTATTGTGTAAATGAATTAATACTGTTTTACTTCAGTAACTTAGAAGATACTTGTGGTGGAAATAATACTTTTAGGTTTAAGCCAGTAATTCATGACATACCTTAATGACCTAGGTTTTTCATGACATGCTGTTTATCAGCAGATAGAATGATTAAAGTCAGAACAAGATTTGCTAACAACAGTTATTCTTAGATATCACTTATGTTTATCTTTGTGTTTTCCCTTGACCTAGGATGAAATCTTGCTAAGATGACATAATAGTGTTTGTTAAACAATATATATATGAGGCCTCTCAACTGCATCAGGAGTGACACAGAGGCAGAAGCACAGAGACAGAGAAAGAGGGATAGTTTGATGTTGTTCTCTGTGTTCCTGTTGTTGCAATAAAACTTAGCTGATCATTCCAGGGACTACCTTCATGCTTGGACCACGTATTTCTGTCTTTGTTAAATAAATATTTCCATAACAGTACTTTTTTTCAGATTTAATGTGTGCCTTACTATTTTCTCAAGAATGCTCTTAAAGGATGAGTTCACGTCTTTTGAAGTGAAGGTTAATGGAAAAAGTTTGTGGACATTTATCATCTTAGAAGTTAAAGATAGCACTTTGAAAGACCCTATTTTGTAAAAATAAATAAAAATAAAAATAACTAGATACCACATAGCGGTAACATAATGACGTCCGCACGCACAAATGCACCAGAACTYAGAAGTCTTTATTCCTAATAAATGTCACGCTACTAGATGCATCCTAAAATTGTAGTGGTTTGGGTGGGGGTCTTTTTTTGTGGTAGGTGGGTGGGGGGTGTTGGACCTGAAGGATAGCCCCTCATCAGAGCCAAACAACAAAAGAAATCTGAAGCTCCTATGTTCAATAATTTTTGAGCTATAACCATTTTTGTATGTTC
Source organism: Austrofundulus limnaeus (assembly GCF_001266775.1). Lineage (NCBI taxonomy): Eukaryota > Metazoa > Chordata > Actinopteri > Cyprinodontiformes > Rivulidae > Austrofundulus > Austrofundulus limnaeus. The sequence goes on from NW_013952633.1 coordinate 801,632, forward strand.
AGATACAACTTTTTCAGATAAATTGGGGGCCCGGGTGGTGG
>NW_013952633.1:803449-808571 GCF_001266775.1 Austrofundulus limnaeus
TGTGTGGTCCTGTGTTTTGTTGGTGTATATTTAATATACTTCTAATCAATATTTCAATCTTTCTATCTTTCTAATTACTTCTCTCTCTGTTTTTCTCTCTGTCTCTATTTTCTCTTCACTTAAAAAAATCACTGATGATGAATAAATAAATAAACTAAATAAACTAATATTTGGTTTCATTTTCTACTGAAGTGACAAAAAAAGGCCAAAACCAAAGTAGACTGGTTTAGACTCAGAAGTCCTCAGTCATTCTGGTCATTCTGACAAACCATATACTGTTCATCAATCTGGTCAGATTTAAACTTTATTTCTCCAAATTATGTTCATAAGCATCACAGCTCTTTTTTGCGGAAAGTGACACAGAACTTGCTCATTCAAGCGTTGCCAACAGGTTTGATGTTGAGATCTGGCTCGCCTGTCATCCGCTTCACTCAGATTTATAGATTCTTTCATAGGCTGGTGCCTGACTCAAAGTGACTCAGATTTTCAGATGAAATTCCACCCGTGTGCAGTCTTTTAAAGAACACATACATGAGGTCATTCCCTCAGCAGCAGTAGAAAAAAATATTCACTCAGGCCTGGAGTCTAACTCTGTAATTGACTTGGGGAAACGAAGGAATCAAGACGTAAGGCTAAGAGAAAACCTGCTAACACAATGGGAGAGGTMTTTTCTTGCCACCGAGGCATCCAAATTTCAGCACAAAATATTTTTTGTAACTCTATACTACACATGCCTTACTTTTAGACCCTGATCAGGGACCTCTTCACTGGATTTATTTTTTAGTGCAAACCCAGATGATCCCCTTAATACCTCAAGGCAATCAAATTTTGTATGTTCCTTTGCCCGGATTCTTGTTTGTTTTCAGTCACGCTAGTGGCATAGTTGATTAGATTGTTGGTAATTTAAAATGTCAAAGTCATTAAAAGCTTTCTACAATTCCTCAAACCATAACAGAAATGTAGAACAGATCCAGGCAAAAGTTTATACTCTTATTGTGAATTTGGATGTCATGGATCAACCTATTTTTTTGCGTACCCCCACCCCCCACCCCCCCCACACACACAAACCAGAATGTTTTGTTGAAAGAAAAAACACACAAAGAATTTGGTGTACAAGTACTTGGGGTTTTTATAAACATTTTTTATAAACAAAATATCAATATTATGCAGTCAACATGAAAAAAATAACCACCGATGCGTTCAAATGTTTATTCAGTGGTGCTAAAATTCTAAAATGCCTGTTTAACTTGCCAAGACCTTCAAACTTCCTGTCAGTGACCATGATTGACTGCAACTTGTTGCTTCTCTATGCCCACATAAAGACTTTGTTTGACAGGACTCTTCTGAGAATGTCTGAGGGGGCTTTTTGTAATTTTAGAAAGAGTGTTGCAGTTTCGCACAAGCCAAGCATGGTTTTAGGAGCCATTTCTAAACAATTTAAAACTCCAAAATCATCCGTTTAAACTGTTGTTTACATGTGGAGGTTTTAGAAGGTGTAGCTGCTGATCCAAGGTCTGAATAAAAAAACAGAATTGCTAACTTTGAAGGTCCATGACTTGATAAAAGGTTCTCCCAGCGGGTTGTGACATAAAGGGGTGGAAGACTCGAAGCTGTGAACAAAATGCTGCATCTTTTGTCATGCAACTGTGACTGTGTTTACATGGACATAAGTAATCAGAATACACAGCCAATCAGAATAAAAATGCATCATGTAAACTCCCAAATCATTATGAATTTKTAATCTGAATGAGAATGGTGGTTTATGCCGATTGATAATCTGGATGCTATGTATGGTCAATTTTGTCATACAGTACATGTCAAGTTGTACGGATTATCCGTAATTTACACATATTTCACATCATTTTGCAGGTATAAAGCAATCTCACAGATTTTTTCATGTTTTACAGATTTTTCCAAAATTATTCAAACTTATTTAACATGTCAGAGCCTGTGGGATGTAAAAAAAGTAATTAGTAAAATCAAATATCCATTTCCAACCCACTCTGCTGCTAGAAATAAATAGTTCCACCCTCATTTCCTTCTGATTTTGCTGCAGCCGAGTCCGCTGGCACCACCCATATTTTTTAGCAAAAATTATGTATTTTTGAGGCTCATTATACAGGTAAACGTCCGAAGGGGTTGACATACATGTTGGTTAGGGTAAAACAACCTATTCGAAACTTTGAAAGAGCTTAACATTATTGAACACCTCGATGGTTGTGTAGGGGTCACCTCGAGTGAAGAAACAAGATTTACTGCCTCAAAGCAGGCCTCGGACAGGCCTGATGAGAGGACAGGAACTCTGTCACAAACTGAACTCTATTTAGGCCATGACAGGTCATTCCAACCGTAGAAGAGAACTCCTCAGTTCTCTTAATCAGATAATGGACAGAACAATCTCTTCTGTTCGTGATTCATTTGTTGTTTAACTAAGAATGTTTATGCATTTGTTAAATCATGATAATGACTGTCACAGAAAAAGTGGAACCACTTCTTTTCTTTTATTGTGCCTAAAAGATTAATAACGGTATAAAAAATCACAAAATCTGATTATAATGTTTTGATTGTGTTTTTTATGTAAATCACTGTTTTTATTTTACTGTGAACACAGTAATATAATTGTGGATTTTTCCTGAGAAAACCTTTAATTTATCTGGACTAACAGAAGGTTCAGAACTGATTATAAAACAGAAATGTTAATTAATCATCATAAATGTTTTGCAGTGATTTCTCTTAGAGTCTATCAGAAGAAAGCTGAAAAAGGTTATCATCATGTTGTGAACAACCACAGAATTTTAACCTTGGGCTGGAACCGGTTGGCAAATCTTTATCTTTCTTTCTCTGACTCATCTATAAGCCTGAGGGTGGAACAAAAGTTCGTCCGTTTCTTTTACTAACCCGGAAGGCTTTGAGCAACACACTCTTCTTCCTGACTCCAACCAAGGAAGAAAGCTGGGGCTCTCTCCGGTTCTAACCCAGTTTGGCTTTAAGTCTGAGCCCATGAGCCAACTAGGGAAGACTTAATAGCCAGAGACCCGACACGCCAGCCGGTCTCACCCCGAGGCTTCAAGCCTTTAAAGTGTGTTTTTACCTCCCGTGGGGAGATTTTATTTTGGAAAGAAGGGACCGGATAACAGCTTGAATTTTTCTGGCTTGGACTGAAAAAAACAAAAGTTACCTGGAAAAACACCTACTCGCCAATGACCGGTAAGCAAGCCGACATTCAGTTCCCTGACTGATCGGAGGCGAGCCAGCTCCTACCCCGAGGGTGCCTTAAGAAGACATCATCAGGTAAAARCTGATGTGTTYGGAGTGACGTGTCATGTGGACCCTGAGCGCAGAAAAGACGTGCAKTTCCGGTTGACCCACACTTTGATAAAGTAAAAGTAGTAGTAACCTACTAAACTTACTTCCCTCCTTTCCTTGTTCTTTATTTKCCAAAATTTAAGCTGAAAGTGCCAGTAAAATTGCTTGGTTGTTAACATCAGAACTGACGTTTTACTGTTCTATATAAGTAATATAAGTTGATGTGAATGGAAATTCGGACGTGGGTTTTATCTCATTTAACTTTGACACTTGTTATARGAATTCCCACAATTAAGTGTAATTTATGATTTGTTCAATTTGTGTAAATAAATGATTSCATAGTCTTTTATGAATCAACTTGAACTCGTSTRAACGTTAACTTATTGTGTCACTTTTCAATTTGCACAGTCAAGATATTAACAAGTAATGAGAAATACCTTGGTAAAAAATTTCCTCATAACCTTGTGTATGAGAGATGTGGGAAAAGCTTAATACCACCTTAAGCTCACTTCCTACAGTTGAAAGTCTAGGAAGATGGAGTAATATCTCCACCGTTATGGCATGGTCTGGGCATGCAGAAGACACGAAGTTCAGAAGAAAGTTTGTTTATGTTCATCACAGAAGTAGAACTTCTGTTGATTTTTGAGTTTGCAACTCRTCAGTATTCTGAAATAAAAGCCTGGTGCATGCAAAGCTTGTCACAATTGGATTAAATAATTGTGTGCCCCTATAAAGGATACATTCAGGTTATTTAATCAAAATATATTTCAATCCGATCAAAGAACTTTTTGCATGTAAGCATAGCTGATGAGAGATGATTTCAGCAGTTGAGATGGAGCRTGTCGAGGCCATGAAGACTGATTTGTTTGCCTTTGGTGATCTGTATGTTTGGAGGTATAATAGGCATACAGTATGTGGTGGACAAAGCAGAAAATAGTAGCTAGATTGCACAAAGAACATAAAATGCTGAAAATCCAGCATTGTATCTCTAAAACAATCAACCAGACAGTGAAAACTTGGACACAAGTTCCAGAAAAGCAACAACCCAAAACAAACATCAATGCAGACTGCAGCTCTTATATGATATATCACAGAGACTGCTCAGAAGCTATCTTGCCTTTAAATTAGCAAGWTTAAACCCACATTTATACCACCACAATCAAAACTCAAATAAGTTGTTCTGACTTGATACTTCTTACCTGCGACAACAACGACACATGTCTGAGCAGGAGGTCTCCTCCCYCTCAGTATAACTTTTGGACTCAGTCAGTGAAGGCGGGCAGAGCAGGACAGCCCGTCCTCTGACGTCACAGGCGGCTTTCAGTATTTAAACTTGAATCAGAAGCGGAGGAGTGARGTTTTCAGAGCCGGGACAGGGTTGCCTAGCAGCTGGGAGGAGGACTCTGCCTACTTCACGCTCTTCCACTTTAAAAATTTTTTTTAAACCCGAAGAACCGTGGACTCTGCCTTTTGTCTGTTTGTCTGCGTTAAGACAACATTCCAAGCATGCCACAGACCGTGACACTGAACGGACCCTCTCCGTGGGGCTTTCGACTGGTGGGAGGACGGGATTTCAGCACACCGTTAACTATCTCCAGGGTAGGTAGCAGCCTTCCTGCCCATTCATTCAGCTGAGCGACAAAAGAAAAGATGTTTGCTCAACTTTTAGCAGTGGGACAGTCTGAATCGGTCCAGACTGGGATTTGATAAAAGCATAAACCTTAAATAAGACGTTACTAGGAATGCACCGATATGAAAATTTCAGCCATTATCGATATCCGATATAATTATTGGTGTTATGGCCGATAACCGATAT
>NW_013952633.1:809627-812758 GCF_001266775.1 Austrofundulus limnaeus
GTTTTTCATCAGAGCTCATTGGTGCTGCTGAGGGGTTCCAGGTGTTGTCCTTAGCTGTATCACTGGCCCCAAAACARCTATTTAACTACAGGGCGAGAACACACCAAACCAGAGGTGAATTTATTTTTTTMCATTCACATGCTCCGATTAATGAGTTTGAAAGGAACACAGGAACACCTGTAGATCACCTCAAGTAGCCTACTTTCAGTTCAAACTAAACAAAAAAGGCAAAAAAAATACAATTATGGTTTGATGCTCCAGCTGCTTTAATTCAAACAAAGTGTGTGAAAACCTCGCAATAAATACCAGCAGTTTTGTGGTTTCATTGTTCTCACATTAGTGAGACTCACTTGCAAACTTGGCACTTTCAGCTCTTTAAATCACAGCCGAAGGTAGCTCCACTTGGCACCCAGGAAGCCAAACTTGAACAGCACACTCTGTGATACCTTATTGGGAAGAGAAGAAGAGGCTTTTATCTGATGCAAAGGCTGTCAAATGTTGTGCTTGATTTATTTTTATTAATTTTAGCAGAGACTGTGCCTGTAGCATCAAAGAGCCTACAGCTTACAGTCAGATTGTGGCTTATTGCAGCTTCAGGGCCTTTCGGACTACTTTTGGTTTCGGTGTAATCGATTGCATAGTTTCCCACCAGTTTCATTTGAGCATACCTGCATGAATGCCAAAATGAAACACGTGGCATGCACAAAAAGAGTCTTTTGGATACTGAGGGTTGCAGAACTGAGTCATAATGGTAGCTCAAGTACTTTCAGCTTGCACCTAAACAGTTGCACAGCCAAAACAGAAGTAAAAAAAAAACAGTGATGGCATGTGGGATCTGCCTTTTAGAGTGTACGGAGGAGATACTAGTTTCATTCCAAATTCTTGGATAGAAAATTAGACAAGGAAGCAGCTGTGGAGATGYAAGCATATTTCACAAAATGTGTAATGTCAGAGGCATAAATATACACAATGTGTTGGCAGCAAATATAAGATCAGGATTAGACTAACTCATAAAGACATTTATCTTCATTAGCCAATGATGAAAAATTGCATTTCCATTTGCGTTTGTACATCAGTTGGCACCAAGTGGGTTCAAGTATTTTTAAGAGGGGTTTAAGAAGGGAGGCACATTTTCAGGCACATGGTTAAATCTATACCACAATCATGTTACCTTCAGTTGTTATGAAAATGCTGTAAATATCAAAAATAAATTTGACTTTGAATCATAGCCCAATTGCCTTGAAACTGACCTCTTTAAGAACCTCCTACTGTTTCTGACACTCCCATTTCAGCATGTCTTCACAACAGTTCTTTGAGGGAGGGGTGCACTGTGTGGCAGGAGCTCGGCTGCAGACTGAGCTCCAGGGAGTTTGTTTTGTACAAGTAGGCGGAGCTTTGTACCAGGAAGTGTTTAKTCAGATCCACATCGCTACCACAGGAGATTCAAGGATGAATGAGTCAAAGAAAGACTCTGGGTATGTTTTKGATGAGGATATGACAYTATTACATAAAGCTTAAATAAAGCTGATTTTGCATAACCTCTCCTTTAAACTTTGTTGGTTTCTAGTTAGATCTGATGAGAAGTCGAGAAATAAAAAATAAGCTTTACATCATGAGTTTGTCTAATTTTAAGTATGATGTCATTTTGTTCTGGTCTGCTTTCAACCAGAAATATATCCTGAGATTTCAATTCATCACATGCTTTACTTAGCGTGCCCAGAACAAAAAAAATATATGTGATGAATGGTGACACTGACAGATATTCACTAAGGAATTACTACAGTAGCTAGAATAGGTATTTGGAGAACATTGTAGCTGTGATTTTCTTTTTTTTTCTTTTCTTTTTTCTTTTTTTGTGTTGTTGTTTTAAATTAACCATTACTTGCATAAGTGAAAGATTTCCCCTTCTTTTTGCTGTTTTCCTTTTTTTTTCTTATTATTCAAAACACCAAGAGACAGCTGCGCTTTAAAACAGGAAAAGTTATAAATACCAGAAAAAAAGTTCTAATGGCAGCAGCTGGGTCCTTACCTAAGGTGTTAATGTTCCTGAATAAGCCCATTAGTCCCCTGCCAGGCCATTAGAACCAGTGCCAATTAATGGTGAGTCTGTTTGATTGCAGAAACATTTGTCCCTGACTGTRTGTGCACATGTTGGGTCAGGATGTTAAAGGTCTTGTGTGTGAATGAGAGGAAAAAAAAACATAAGCGAGAAAAATCCCTGATATAACCAGAGAAGCATTTAGAGCGGACGTGTTGAATGTAGTGAATGTGACGTCTACCCTTTTGTACATCCGTGTCACACTAACCTCCAGACAGAAGGTGACGCAGGATCCTCGTCCACTCTGCCAACTGGCAAACATTGGGTCCTCTGGACAGGAATTCAGATGTAAGTGTTGGGTAAATAATGATTAGTACAGCGTCCAACATCCTTTTTAACACATTTGTGTTGTCAGAGAAGATGTTAGACTCTGCCAAATGGAAACCTGAAGATAGCCAGTCTTATATTGTTGTAATAATACACATTTCAGATTCTTTTTTTATCTAAAATGTCCAGCTCTATTTACTAAACCTCCAGGTGAAGACTTTGTTTGGTTCCAAACACATTTGTCCACTTTACAGACTRGAGCCAGAGCCTGTTTGTTCTGAGCCTCTTCTCGTGTTAAATGGTGAAACAGACGTGACATGAAAGCATTTTTTTGCTCTGTTTTATTTTGCAGAAAGTCAGACAAATTTTTACAGTAATAGAGTTCTGTCAGAGTTGTCTTTCTGGCGACTAAAATGTTTGTGTCTTTTGTTAGTGGGATGGGATTTATTACTTTGTATGCTTTGAGGAAAAAAAGAAAACTTCAAGCAAACAGGAATCTTTGTCTAACCACAGTTGAAAACAAACTTCAAGTCTCAATTGAATAAAAGTCATGCAAAGTGGACTGAAATAGAGTAGGAGCTCTGGATGTTATTGTTGACACATGGTTGAATACAAGTTATTTGTACCTGCTACATACCAGCCTTTAAATATTTGTGGTTTTTGCCTGAGAAATCTGTAAAGCATATCTTTTGTGGCAATTTCACAAAATGTGAAAATGTGGGACTGTTATTTTACTGAACAAGCACCACAGTAGTTTATATATATA
>NW_013952633.1:812873-815521 GCF_001266775.1 Austrofundulus limnaeus
ATATATATATAGTGTTTATTAAGTCATTCATCTTTTGAATTAAGAGTTGTTGAAGATGTCAACGAAGAAGATAACATGAAGTTTCACCACTATAATCACAGATAAAATTACTTAGTTCAGACACTTGGTTCTGTCTTGATTAGAACAGAGTACAGTCTTGGGAGAAAAGTTCAAAAGTTAAAAACTTCATGCCTGGAACTACAAGATATGCAAGTGCATTTGCCAGAAATGACTGAGACCAGTCAGCTATTTGACCAGTGGAATATTTTCCCATGCATTAAATGAAAACTGGAACCCAAACTCCTCCATGGACTGACTTACTCTTTTGGCAATTGTTTCATTGCTATTTGCTAATAACACAAATATTTTTTCAAATTGGCAAGCTTTGTGTCCTACCTAATTCTATCATTAGCAGTTATACATCCATAACATAAGTTTACAATACAAGAGAATAAAGGTGAAATACATCCAAGTTTTTGGGTTGAAACAGCTTGAATCAACCAGTTATTACAACATTTAATCCCACTTGCTGTCACAGTGACATATGATAAATAGGACTAAATTTAGGTTTAGTTTTGAACACACCTTCATATGATCAGTTAGATCATTGCCATCTTGAATGTCTTTGGGTATTTAACGTAATGTTAAACAGGCCACAAACCCACTGGGTTTGGTCTAGACTGAATTTAAGCCTTGACCTGGACCTGTCAGAGGAGTCAGATCTCTGGTGCTGAATTTCAGGCACACGTTATTATATTAGGATAAACTAAACCTGACCACTTTCAGCCTTTTCAACGTGACCTCTTGTCGGACATAGCTTTATTTTTCACGATTGTTATGTTGACCTTTCAGGGGCACTGAAATAGCTGATTATGTCTTAACAAAAACAACCTTGCATGCTTTCGCAGTTACATATCTACTAAAYTCGATGTCCTTTGTACCCTTTAATCTCTCAGAAAAGGTTTTTCGTCTCTGCCGCATACCAGAGCCAGGCCATGTGACCCTAAACTGCATGGACTGTTTCTTGAATAGTGCTGACTTTAATAATAATAATCAGCTTTAGACTTCAYAGTGCCCTCTTATCATCCTTAAACCTGAGTTGTAGAAGCTGAAGCTCAAAAACACTATAACTGAAAAACAACAGACCTGTTCCCTTTTAAAGAATTTCATCAGTGAGGTTGTGGAGTTATTCAAACAATAACAAAACCTTGAGCTGCCGCTGAGCTTGGCTTCAAATCTGCTGCAAAAAAGTGTTTCTAAAATTAGATGTCAAAACTGCACACATATTACTTATCTGACTACAAAACACATTTACAATAAATACTACACAGCCATCAATGACTAATATTTATGTGTAATACAGTGGTAGACGATTGCATCACAGAATGTCACAAAATTCTACCGACTTCCTTTTTCTTGTTCTATAGCACCTTATGTTTAATCATCTGCCACAACGTTACTTATTGCTCTTGGCAGCTACAGCTTCTTTGTTTGAGTGTGATTAACACACAGCAGGCTGAACCYCACACCCAAGGCTATGTATTCATTATTCAGGGTCACCAAGGTCATAACCATGGTTCCTATCGCATGTCCAATAAACAAACAAAGGCGTCTAACTGGTTGCTAGGAATATWTTTTTTTATTTTTTTGCCGCTGAGACATGCAGCTCAGGTTTTCCACCAAGTGTCTTTGTGGAATTCATTAATGAAATCATTTTTTTAATAGACAATTACTTTAGCTAAGAAACAGATTGTGTCAATTTTTTGAACTTGCAGGTCTGGACACATTTGATGACCAGTTCAGATGTAGCTTTCACTGAATATTTATTGAAAAAAAAATCTAATGTTTGGGGAGGGATCCTGCAAACTGAAAACCACTCAGCAGTAGAAAGGTCACAACCAGCAAACAGGTGCAAGAAGACGGTCCTAAAAAGCTAGAAAACCAGATGTTTTGTGGTCCCAAAGATTCAAAAACCAAATGTTTAAGTGTAGTTAATCYTGTCACTTCACATTAAGCCTTTGTTGTTGTTCAGTAACTTTGAATGTTTCATTCAAAATTTACAGAACTGCTTTTATGTAGTTTTTACAAGGACATGTAGACAAAGAACACAAAAACAAGTTTACATTGTTTTATTTTTTTTGTTTGTTTATAAGAGCTATATAAAAGAAAATATGCCCAGAATAAGTTTTAATTTTGGAAAGACATTTACGTAATTTGAAATCTTTTTTTAATTAGCAGATCAAATTTGATTTAATAGATTTTATCATGACGATGGAATTCAGGAGACTGAGAAAAACAAAACATAAAAGTTGTATTTAAAGATGCTTCAACCTGATTAAAAATTAAATTCAATTTAAATTGGTTATAGAAATAAGTCAGTTTTTATATTCCATAGAAAGTGAAATTATAGAAGACTGATTTTATCTGAACTGCATAACTTTATATTGTTCATAGACTTGTAGGCAGGCAGAAGTGTTCTCAGTCTAATTCTTACCATTGTGGTAATGACATGCCAACATGTTTGTGTGTATGTGTGTGTGTGAGTGTGTCAGCGTCTGAGTGATTCATGCAGTGTGGTACATGATCTGAGCCTGAAGTGTTACTACTCATTTTGTGTGTGTGTGTGTGTGTGTGTGTGTGTGTGTGTG
>NW_013952633.1:815531-819278 GCF_001266775.1 Austrofundulus limnaeus
TGTGTGTGTGTGTGTGTGTGTGTGTGTGTGTGTGTGTGTGTGTGTGTTTTGGAGCTGCATATGCTTTGTTCCATTGTGACACAACTCTGGTGCAGACCCAACACACAAACATCTAAAAGTACTGGGGAGGCCATGATGCAAAGTAAATTCTTAACTTCCAGTCAGTGTCTTGTCAACAGATGCCCTAACAGACAAGAAACTGTTTGGTCTAAAGCTTTRGCTATACCTTTTGTGAACACTTAATCTTTAATTTGCAGGATTATAGTTGCACTGTTGTTTATGCCAATTTTTTTGTAAGTGCAACCTTCCCAGAAGTTCTTTCACACACAAACCTGCTCATTCTCCGCACACTCATCTCTCCATTTACTGCAGAACTGGTGACATTGGGGTGGTAAGAGGCTGTAAATTAGGAATTCCTCATTTGAACCACATGATTCAGCTATTAGTGCTTCATGGAGCGTGAAGTTGTGTGCTTTTGCTCTTAAAAAACTTTGTTCCCAGTTGGTGAGCCTGCTTTTCCTGTCTGAGCAGCTCCCCTTTGTCTCTGGGTTCTGCCTATACATAAGGCTTTTCCTAATCATTATTTACCTTGGACCAAAGGCCTAATATCTGAGTTAGTGGTTTGCAAGCAGGAGGTTCTACTGTTCCAGACACAACACAGCTTATTGCATCTGTCAAAGCTTTATAGTGTTATGCGAGGTCAACCAGTGGGTCCTCTGGAAAGAAGATCAGCGAGTTCAAAGCGTAGTGTTAAAAAATGTGCACATTGTAGCAAAGATGAATTAACATCAAAAGCATAAGGATATGATTTATGTCCAAAAAATAACCTAATAAGATGTTATTTTATTATAAACTGTATATAATTATTTTAAATGTCTCATCTTTGAGTTTTGAGGACATTGTATTTTGTTGCTCCAGTCTGAAATTGGAAACTATACCCATTCCATGCTTCTTCTTGAAAATAATTTAATTAGAAAAATGCTATAATGATCCCAACAGGAAATTAAATTGCTCCAGTGCATTGCTAGTCAAAAGAAGTATAAATGAAAAACTAAGACAGGTGGATTTTATCCTGAAGGAATGTCCTGTCCTTTTACAAAAAGTCTTTGTAGCAGGTTATCAGGAATTACCTGCTGTTCACGTCCTTATTGCAGTAGAGCTAATAAAGTTTTTGACTAAAGACACTGTCGGTTTATCGTTTAAAATTTGTGGAGGGTGTGCAATCATTTCTCTTATTTTAAGCAACTTGTGTAAAAAAAACTTTAAAATAAATATGGTCCTCCACCATTCCCACCACTTCTCAAGGATGGGCATGATTTTTGGCACATTTCTGTTTTTCCTATAAAGTCCACAAACTTTGTTGTTATTATTTCATCTGATAGTAGGCCAACTACTAATAACTTGACCAGCTGTCCACCCCTGATAACCCTTATACTTCAGTGTCATCTGAGTATTTCTACAGATGACAGGATGAGTTTTCTGAGTCTGGAAGACTGAAAGTTTTCGAAAAATGCAAACTGATATGTGTCATCAGAAAGAGCTCACAAAGGAAATCCAGAGACATAGTAAAAGCTGTTTATATTGTTATTTTCTTTAAAATCATACCTCTCTTTGTGTGCTGTAATATGACAGCAACTATATTATAAAAGTAATAATTTACMTTTTCTTTTCTCTATTAGCCAGAGGCAAAAAAAACAAAACATCAGAAACAGGTTTGGAAATATAAAAGTTATTTGTGCAGGTTTGTAATCATGCAAAGTGATCTCAGATGTTGCTCGGTATGCCGGTGAAGGTAAATCAAACTCACAGGACCCCTTGCTCTCCCACTTATTACTCTAGTTTTCACCTTTCTGCCTCCCCCCAAGGCTCAAATGTCCTCAGACCTGCACATTTCAGGAAAGCAAAATCACAAAATAAATCTGTTCAGATGACATGCTGAAAAAAAATCTTATAAATTAAAATAATGTGTAAAATTGCTTTGCAAAATAAAATAGTGAACACTGAGGAAATGCTTGGAAATAAATCTGTCATGACAGTTGTTAAGGTTTGTGGGTCACACAGAATTTATATAAAACTCTTGGAAATCATTTCCTGAGACTTTAGCCTTGTGTTTTCACTGGATCATCACAAAAGTTGTTCATTATTTGGTTTTTACAGAATAACAATTGTTTACACATGAAGAACCACTTATAGTCTCTCAGGGTATGTTTCTAAATCTAAAACAGACTGACTTCCAACCTTGCAATATAATCTTTATTGGCTTTTTGAAATGCAAACCCATGAATTCTGAATCCAAGCAGTTTTACCTGACGTAAAGTTGGCCTTTGTGTTGATGCCTCATGTTTGTGCAGTTTTAGTTTTTGTCTTTTGACTTTCAAAACAGTTTTTTTTTCTTTTTCTGGGTGTGTTTGGATGTGTGTGTGTGGTTGAATGTAATTACAGATAACACCTGGTAGCAAGGCAGCCCAAGGTGACCTGTGTCCAGGGGACACCATTCTGGCCATCAATGGTGACAGCACAGAGAACATGACACACATGGAGGCTCAGAACAGAATAAAAATGTGCACCCAGCAGCTCACACTCAGCATCATCAGGTAAGAAAATATCCAATTGTTCTCTGGGGGGAAAATACTTATCATTGAAATCTGGTGTTTTCTGAAGAAGCATTTGCAACTTTGCTACTTATAAACMTTTCCAGAAATGAGTGTGGAGTTTTCTTGCTAATTGAATCAAACTGAAACTACGGACGATTTGAGTTTCATTTTACACCGAGCACGGCTAAGGCTGATGTAATGGTATTTATGTTCAGAGCAACACAATTTTTGTTAATGCCGTCGATCATTTCTTTAACTGTCAACACAAGATTCAAATTAATTTTTATTCTGAGCTTCACCAAGCAAAGCAAGATTAAAACTAAATGTGGTGATTTTTATGATTACTGCCAATATATTTAATCCAAAACCACATATTGTTTCTGTTTGTATTTGGTCTTTAGGGTCTATTACAGATGAGTCATAGTAAAGTTGACAGGTTTACAGCAGTTTAAATGATCTAGTTGGTTCTCTCATAGAACACCATCAAAGTCAGTGAGGCTTGTACTTAMATTGGTTAGATTGTGACCTTTACAAATGGTCCAGAGGGGATATTTTACATTTTATTAGTTTATAAACTGACCAATGATCTTCCAATCTCCAGACTGATGGAGAATCTCAGACTGAGTGTAGGAATGAACAGTTGTGAGAAATTAAACAATCCTGACATTTAAACAGTGTCAATGTTTATTTACCAAAAAGCTAAATCAAAATAGAAAGTAGTGTGTGAACAATTGAAACACATTCAGTTCATTAATTTGTAGAGCCATATTTTACAGAATMTTTTCTACGATCTAATCTGTTTTTCACTTTTTGAGGCCTTTTTTCCTTACATTGTTGCTTGGTTTATTGAAGTTTTTAAATTTCACACTCGTTTTATTTGACCGAAGTCTTGATTTTGACTATAACTTTGTGACATTTTGATTCCTTACTTTGTTTTAGTCATTTTGTAATTTGGTATCATACTGTAGGTTATTGTCCTGTTGAGTGACTCAATTTGGATWAACTTTTGTCACTGACACAAGGCCTCATGTTTGACTCTAGAATACTTACACCATGCTTCATGGCCAAACCTCTCCACTATCATTTTGTCTGTTGAGAAAATGTACTTACAGATATTTTGTGGCTTGTTGCGATGGAAAGATACAAACCCATG
>NW_013952633.1:819395-835055 GCF_001266775.1 Austrofundulus limnaeus
TATATATATATGGTAAAAAGTCTCTTTCTTCGAGAAACTCTGCCCAGAAATACATTAATGTAAGTGCACACCAGTCCATGTAGTCTTTTACCCATTATGCTGGCTAAAACTGAGATGTAGCTCTTGTTTAGTTTTGTTGTTTTCATTGAGAAATTCACATTCTGAYAGGGATAAACTGTTTTGAATTTTTCCCACTTGTGAATAGTCCTTATTGTTGTAAAATTATGAACTCAAAAATGTTTTGAAACTGTTGCTTTTCTCAGATTAATGGGCACCACCATTCGCATTATCACTGCTAATAGCTTTCCTTTTTTACATTATATTAGCGCATGCCTTAACKCTTCAAACCAATAAAATGCCCAAAATTTTGCTTTTTACCAGTGTGCTTACACTTGCTGATARCATCCGGATATGTAAAGCTGTAGATCTGAAAGAGGCATTCTTGCTTTTATTACCACTATGTCTTGAAGTTAAGAGAACAGAAGCAATATGCTTCTGGAATGAAAATCATTGGTCTGAACAGTTAATGACAGAGAGGGTGAAGGTGGTTGGAAGGCTAAAACCAAGGAAAAACTGAAATGTCAGCTGCTTCCCACATTTCTATTAGATAGTTACTTGGGTTGCTAGAGTACTGGAAAGTGCAGCGCAATTCTGGCACCCTCCTAAACCTCGTCCTCTTAGATGAAGAACACAGTGTGGTTTCGGTCTTAGTTACAAGTGACAGCTGCCAAATGGCCCTTTGAGCCTCTCCTTTTAGGGCAAAAAAGAACAAATGTTGTCTCTGTTTGCCATAATGTTCCAAGTATGAAGTTGTCTTGCAGAAGAAGTCATAGCACTAATTAAATGAGAAGAAATTTACTCACACAGAAAGTCATAATGCTGAGGTTTTCCACCCTCTGTGCTGCTTTTGCTTTATAGTTTGCATTCTACCGTACAACAGGCTCTTCTGCTTCACCGGGAATTGCCCATTCATATATCAAGCATAGCCACTGACCATGATGTGGTTTTTCACATAGAGGTTGTAAATTTATTTAAGTGTACATACATAAAAAAAGATGGGAAAGAAAACATTCAGCCCAATGACCGGAGGAGCTCGTCTACAGCTGCTGGGGCAAAAAAAAAAAGAGCATTTCAACATTTAACTACACTAGACTCAAAGTAATTAAAATACAGGAATACTCAATAAGGTACATATGTTTTTTTTTAATTCCAACATTACCCAAGTTTAATAGAAGCATTGCATCATAAAGGTTGGATCATTTCTATACACCTCCTCCCTCAAAAGAGTCCTTGTCAAATACACAGTTACCATTTGGGTTTTCCCAGTCTCCGTTATTTTCTTTCCAGAAAAGTGTGCTTCATTTTGGCACAAGAAAAGTAAGATAAAAAAGAGAAATTGAAACAAAAAGTAGAGAAGAAAATGACACTAATAAGAATGAAGCAACGCCAAGTAGAGGAGAAGTGAATCAGTGAGACCAGAGAAGGGACTTCCCTGTTCAAAAACTGTTTTAGAGGCTGAAAGTGACCATCAAGCAAACATGTTGGTGCTCAGTTGCACTTCCTTAGTCATTCAGCGTAGTTATGAAAAAACTTTATTTGTTTTTTTTTTTTTCTACTTCTAGACACTTGACAATTGTGGGCCACAGAAATAAGTGAGGATTTGTAAAATTGCAGCCATCGATTCTGAAGTCAAATAAAACGGGAGTGGCTGGAAGAGCACATGCTGACTCACTAAAAAATAATATTTCTGAGGACAGCCGCTCTCAGCCATCATTAAAAGACCTCGTCATAAATACTCCCAACAGTCAGAAATAGGAGACCTGTAATTTTGTGCAGCAGCTCGTCGACAAATATATGAGTCTACACGTCTGCTGTGAACCAAAATTACAGTACACTGGCTGCATCTGAGCTTGAGGTCTTGTATGACAGAGGAATGTTTCTTTGTATTGGGCTCTTATTTATAGCTTTCATAACCTTTTTTTCTTCTTCAAATTTTCTGCTACAAAGAATTTTTGTTGGTGTTCAGCAACAGGGTTTTTTTTCTTTTTTGGCTATTTACCCCTAGAAACTTATAAAAGCTGAAGAAGACATAATGAGCCATCATAAAAAAATAACTGACTGCTTGTTGGTGCAGATTTTCTTTTATCCTGCCATTAAAAGAAAAAAAAATCTGTTGTAAACTGAAGATCGTGAAAATAAAAATGTTTTTGACAATGCTGAACTAAAGTCCTCTGCCTAAAATGAACTATTTCAAGTTCATTATCAGTTTTACACAAGACAGTCTCCAAATTTCATGCAATACCTAGGATAAACATTACTTTACATTTTGATTTTATTTCAAATTGTCTCACCTGTTCGTTTCTTTCATATACATTATTATTGAACATAATGCATTTTAATGTGTCAATATTCTCAACCAAGCCATCTTGCTGATGAGAATTGGCTGTTTTTTCATGGCAGCCATGTTGAAATGGATCTACCTYGTCTCATTGAAATAGAAAAAATAAATCCATGTCCGCACATTGGGTAAATTCACTGAAGTGTTGGAGGACCTGGCTATAAACAAAAGGACCACATTAAAGTTTGTCATGTCTGCTTTGCCCTGTCTGTATTTTCTCAAACCTTTACATATCACATGCTGTGGAGGAACAAACCCTCCCTCTTTTTCCATTCCCGCTTATTCTTTCTCCTCATTCTACACAACCTATTTGTCCATGAACTCCATGTGTCCTGCTGCTGTTCCCCTCTCCAAATCCAAATCCCACCCCACAGGTTTCCTTTTATATATTTTCCTTGTCTTTTTTTCCATCTTATCCGTGGCCTTTTCACCACCTTTATTTGCCAGAGAGAGAATAAACTTTTTTTATATATTTGCTGTACAGCCTGAGAGACAGATGATGGTGGTCAGGATGCAAGTTTTCATCACTGGTCAGTTTGTTTGGAAAAACTTGTGCAGTGGCAGCAATGCCTCTGTGTGTGTATGTGTGTGTGAAGACATACTGTATTGTGAAGTATGAACAACCTTCAGTTCTTGTTACAGTTGCACTTGATGGTTTGGAGCCTTGAGTATCAATTTATCCCAGTGACRCAAAACCATATTTCTGAATTTTCAGTTTGGCTTTAGCATAGCGAGACCCAAGAACAGATCTTTAAAGCTACTCTAAGCTATAAACCAAAATGACATTTACTAAAGTGTAGCCTTCCAAAACAAAGTTGTGGTTCCTAAGAATCATCCATAAACCTTCCTGAAGAGTTTTCTTTGGAACTGTTTTACACGGTAGAGGATCACAAATGAAATTCTACCCATTTCCTTTTATTAGGACTGCAGAAGAGTTTAGGAAAGGGTAAATAAACCAAAATCAAATGTGCTTTATGTTGTTGTTTTTTCTTTCAGTTGCACCTTTCTTCAGGGGTTGCCACATGAGTGAACTCAAATAAATGATATGGCCAGTGTTGATGCCCCAATGGTCTKGGCTTGAACCTGCAGCCTCAGAATTAAAAGACCACAGCACTGATCATTAAGCTTCTACAATCTTTCAAATGGGCTTTATATTCATTTGTATTACTTATGATAAAATTGCCAGAAGTATACGAATGGTTGCTAAAGACATATTGTGCTTTTAAATCCTTCTCTATCACATTTAAATTATTCCGTTGGGGTCTATATGAAGTAGAACTGCAATGCTTTGGTTTGAATTCCTCCTTATTGTAGCTCCACAAACCCCCCCTTTTATCCTTTTTAGGTGTGTCTCAGATCAACTCATTTTGACACTGTCTCTTTAAATCTAGAGCACTCCATTTCAGTTTGATAGAGGGGTTTGCAACTGTATAACATTGCAGAAATGTTGTATTTACAAATTAATTTAAAAAAATGTTAACAACTGAAGACTTGTTCATTCAGCCTTACATGTTGGAGCAAGAGTTTGACCCAGAGTGAAAGGAGAATGAAGATAATGAAATTGTAGTTGGTAAGTCCAGACCTTGTTTAGAAGCTTCGTTGCAACAAAAATGTGGTGCAATAGTTCAGAAGACTGAACAAGCTGGATAACATGACCCAAACAGAAGATAAAGACATCTTCGCAGCACCAGGAGAGACTAAATTCAAATTTTCTGCACTCCTAGAGACTCCAAGTACACAACAAAAATGCATTTAACAGCTATAAAGGTGGATTTTGCATGATATGACCATTTAAAGTAGCTAATACGTCAGATGGTTTTTCAGCTGCAGTGATTTTACTTTATACATTAGTTTGCTTATAGGAGAAAGGTAGACATGCAGTAGTGTGGAATAAATTTATGATCAGGGCTTTAGGTGATGTGTAATACATAAAGTAATGAGTATATATTAAAAATAATTCTGATCATTTTCTGGACAGTGAACATAAAGCAAGAAACAGGACTGAGGATTTGGAAAGAATTAGAGAAAACAAAGATGAAGTCGGATCCYTTTGGTGGAGGTTTTACCCTCGCTGTCTTGCTTTGACACCATGACCCATGAGTCACAGCTGAGGAATTAACTGTGAAACTGCATGGAACCAAAGGAGCACAGGACTCCCGCTGGGTCAAAACAACAACAAAAAAAGCACTTTCAAAGGAACCAGCTTATGTCTCTGCACAGCTAGAAATGTTGCTTTCTCCTCCCTTCATTTCATCAATCCTTTCACACTTTCCCAAGGTTTTTTTTTTTTTTTTTTTTTTTTGTGGTCACGAATCCATCAGGAACTGAGATGTGTTGGAGAATAGGGGGATTTCCCCATCTTTTTTTATCCTTTCATCACCCACATGCAGATATTTTTTCCAAGTGAGCCCACAGACAGAGTGTTCTCCTGTAAGAGCTGTGTTAATGGTAACTATGTCATCTTTTTCCAGGAAGAACAATAAATTTCAACATCACAAAATTCATGAAGCAGCATTAGTTAGCTTTAATAAAGGTGAAAAGCATTTTTATTTCAGATGGGTCTAAATAAAATTGGAATGTACAGTAAGTTAAGCTTGAAATGATTAGTGATCAGCCTCATCTTAATTTTTAGGGTAGTTACAGTAACGTCTGAGACAAGAGTAAACTCATGCACCACTCAAAAAAATAGACATTCCCCATCAGGAAATTAAAACTGGCAGGGGAGGTCAGGAAGAGGAAATTATGACCAAAAGGAGGAATAGAAAAAGCAATGATCTTTTTTTATACTCTCTGTGCTTGGTTTGATTTAAGTACCCTATACATGATTTGTTTTGAGCTCATTTATTAATTATTCTGCCTAAATATTGTGTAAAAATCCACATTTGACACTTTCGTTTCCGTAGTTTTCAAAAATGTTTCTTTCTATTTTTTACTTGTTTGTTTTGAATTTTGTTTGACAGAGTGGTAGTTCATGGAAAGAAACAAAAATAGGAGTGTGTAGTCGCTATTACTTTTTGTGGACAGAATTAAAGAGCCTGTGTAATTCCTACAGACGCTCAAACAAAACTCTTACACTAGAAAAACACTTGCACTCACTTTAAAACATTTTCTGTCACAACATTTGACATTGTTCATAAACATTTTTAGTCCAGCAGAGAAGTAACAGCATTTTGTTGTTGTTGTTGTTGTTGTTGTTGTTGTTGTTGTTGTTGTTGTTGTTCTACATTCGGGTGGAAAAAGCCTAATAGCTGATATCACAGCTTGAAGTCCAGCTGTGTACCAGCTGTATTTCAAGTAGGCTTCTTAATTTGAAGACTTCCAGTACATAAATGACCAGAATCTTAAGGTCAGTGTTATGTTTGGTGAACACTACGTGCTATAATTGCCAAACTGGTGTCTGTCATATTTTCCTCTACTCCTTTCCATTCAAAAAGTCAGCACACAGAAAATAAAAATCAAGTTTTGGTCTTGCATTTTCTAATTGTCAAATCAGACAGGCTGCTTTACTCTGAACTTTAACATCTTTCAGTAGGCTGTTTGTGTGGTTACCATTGCAACCAAACAAACTGTAAACACAGAGGCTTTCTGTTCCTGAATCATGGAGTTATTGGTGGAAGGGAGGGTGTTCTTCCTACACAGTGCTGTAGCTGTTGCTCATCCGTCAGACACTAGGCGCCTCATAAGAGCATCCTTGATATCAACACCTCCGTGGTTCATATCTGAACCATTGCCTCAGTCTAGCCAACGCAACAGCTCAATGACCTCAGCTCTTTGAGCCATGACTCACCCCATGCCCCTGTGTGGTCAACAGATGCATGCGCACACTCAGCTTTAGTCATAAAGTCATAAAGTTGAATGACTCTTGATATGAGAGGTAGATGCATGTGTGCTGTCTTTCACCATGATGTTCCCATTCTTAAATGCTTTCTCACCTAAAAGACAGAATTAAATTCAACACAAACATAAGCATTGATTTGTAAGGTGACCTTTCGGCTCATCTAAATAAAATACATATACCTTGACAATTGCTTTCTGCTAAACTATTTCACACCCTGACTAGCAACAGCACCTATTACTGTAACAACTTCTATAACATTCATTTGATATTTTGATATTTGTTTAACAAGTAGTCATACAGAAATGGCTGCTCTGTATAACTTTTGAGTGAATAAATTTTCCCTAGCTTACAGTAACTTTAAAAACAATTAAGTA
The DNA here is from genome assembly GCF_001266775.1 of Austrofundulus limnaeus. Taxonomy (NCBI): domain Eukaryota; kingdom Metazoa; phylum Chordata; class Actinopteri; order Cyprinodontiformes; family Rivulidae; genus Austrofundulus; species Austrofundulus limnaeus. The sequence continues at coordinate 826,006 of NW_013952633.1, forward strand.
CAAATATCTACTTTCACTTTTTCTAAGTCTTTTGTAGATGTTCACACTTGRAAAAAAAATACACCTAATACAGAAAACTTTCCAAGTAAAGCTGTCAGCAAAGAAAAAATGTTGGTCTTAGCAGAAATTATAGCACACATCAGCACTTTGATGTTAGATGGCATACAATTCATTGAACTGTTTTTTCTCTCTCATGGGTATTGTCTTACAGATCAGGATCTGGAGACAGAGTGTGGTCACCAACACTTAGTGAGGACGGCAAGACAAGCCCTTACTTGGAGCATGACTCACAGGTAACTGTTGTTTACTCTGGTTTTCCCCCAATCGCAAGTCACATCTGTTTGGTCAGACTTGAATTTACAAATAATTGGACACTGTAAAATGACAAGCACATAATTTTTCATACCTTTAACACACAGTTTGACATTTAAATATATGGCCAGACKTTTGGTGGGAAAATATTCTTAACACCTGCCAGTAGTGAATGAAAAAAAAACTTGTTAGAAAACATGTTTGGCCCCTGCATCGTCATTCTATAGACTTCTTGTCTCTTAGTGATTAGGTCTAGCTATAAATTCAGGTTTTATGGTCTATTGGTCAAAGACAACCAATGTCTTTGTCTGAAATATTCAGCATACTATCTAAATAATCCAAAGTTTGTGGATAAACATGTCACTATTAAAAAGAGATTGATTAGGCTATTTTGCTGCTGTTCACATTAGCCCCAAGAAAAGCTAAATCACATCTGGGTTCATTCTGTGACCTTTACAACTTGGTAGCTGAGATATTCAAGTCTGAGTTTGTTTTGACAGTAAACAGAATCCATGGAAACGGGCACAAAACTTGATCTGCAAGTTGCATGTACATTCTCATGAACTCGATTATAAATGAGAGAATGCATCTCACTGTTCAGTGAATTGGTATTGAAATAGAGTCTTGATTGTCCTCCAAATGTACGAGCTGCCAAAAGAATATTCAAGGCATGATGAACAGATGATCTTCTCCAAGTTTTTTTTTATTTATTTATTTTTTTTTTTGGCAGGCACATTTGCTTCTGAGTGTGTAGAGGGTGAGATACATGCTGTGCGTTGTGGAGAATTGTCAGCCTGTAGGATGGAAATAGACAATGAGGGTATTGTGTCTTAGATATATGTAAGAGATGCTCATTTGTCAAGAATTAAGTTGTGGTCAAGGCAGAAACTAAGATACATGTATCACAGTGTTTCCTTGTATGAAAAGGTGCAATGGGAAGATCAGGGGATGTGGTGAAATATACTACATATGCAGCCATTTATTAGAGTCTGATATTTTACAAGGAAGTATTTTTGAGAGTCACAGACAGAAATAAAGCTATTGAATTCCAAAAGTCACTATTTGCCTTCTTGTTCTCTGTTGTTGGAAGAAAAAAAACTTTTGTTACATGAGAAAACRTAAGGCTTGTCCCTGGTTTATAAGTTGATTTCTGAACAAAGATAAAGACAGAATACAGTGCATTTCCAATTGCATCACCTTTTTTTGCCTGTATCCACAACAGGATATRGGTTAATATTTAAAAGTCTCGCCATGTTGAGGATTACCTGATTACCAAAGCGTTGTCAATAAAGTTGTAAAAGATTTTAAAAAAAACTCAACCAGCTTCAGTGCAGAGCCTGTTGAATGGAGCTTGATGGAGCTTGAAGTATTTTCAAAGGACATTATATAAATTCTACAAATAACTGWAATTTAAGAAAGAGAAAACTGAGAGCTCTTCACGCTTCACGAAACAAACAAAGTCGTAACAACTTTTGCAAAAAAAATTTTTTGGCAAGGCACGGGAGCAACATGGGGATGATACAGCACCTAAAATGAAAACAACTGGGTAAGTCACTATGTTTATTTCATTTTGAAGTCAGGAAAGGTATCATTAATCTCGCCGGTAGCTGGCCTGATGCTGGTATTAGCTTGTTAGCTATTTGATGAAAGTGATAAAATATGCATGTTACTCTTTATTTCAGTTTAAGTAGTTTAATCTACTTTGTTTAAAGCTAATGTTTAAATGTGCTATATGAATAAATCCAACTTGCACACAATGATGGTAATAATTTAATGATAAAGCTTTAAGTTTTATTTTGCTGACAATGTGAGTGAAGAMACTTCAAAGGGCAATAAAACACCCACCATGTGTGTTTCATTGTTCTTTGGACTACTTACTTGCCTTAACCTAATACTGCAAATAAAACAAAKYATTTATTAAGTTGTTGTAAATTATACTATAATACAGAACATACCAATACAATACTGTTGTTCTCATTCCAGAAAAAAAGAAACAATGACAGGGTTCATGTTGGGAAAGACATCATGGACACCACGGCAAGCACATAACTTGACTTAAAGTATCTTTAACATGATCATCACTGAGGCTTCTGTTCATGGTCAAAGATAAAGGCTGACAGTCAGCACTATTATTCCAGGGTGCACTCTTCCCTCAGTGTCCTTGGAGAGAAAATACTAAGATACTTTCAAGGATATAGGAAATATTTGTTTATATTTTTGTGTATTTGTTTTTTTTTTCTTTTTACTGAATCTTTTTGATGAACATTTTTTTACATGCAATTGCTTATTAAAATGATTGTTATTTGCAACCCTAACAAACAAAAATAAATCTTTACAATTTAAATAGTAATCAATAATGGAAGTTTGCATTAATAGAAACATGAAAAAAAACATATTGGTGAAATATGATTTTATGGCATACAAAAAGGCAGATGCATGTTTTAATGTTCGTGCTGAATTCTCATGATCACTTTGGGTTTTTGGCTTACACAGCTAAATACMAAACCTGAGTGAGACAGACTTTCAGTAACAGTTTATATAACCACACAGACAAGCATGACAAAAGAGCTTTGCGTGGTGGTAATATGAGAGCAGCAAATCCTCTCTCCTGATTTTCCCTTTTGCCTTCTATGGTATCTCAATAACATCTTATCCATCACTTCCTTTCTCCTTCACTAAAGTCAGACAACACTCTGGTATCTCATTTAATAAATTAAACCTGGGCAGCTGGAAACCTCCAAGTCAGGGCTACTCTAATGTCACAYGCAGGTGGATACATCTTTGCATGAGCAGAGGAAGCAAATGTTCCCTGGGGACCAAAACATTCCCTTTCTTTGTTTTCTGTTGTACTTTAATACAATTTGAATACATTACAGTGCTGATTGTTCCTGAGGCCTGGTGGAATTATTATACTTGACTTGTCTTTGCTCACATCTGCTGACAGAAATTATTCAGTGAAATAAATGTGGCCAACAGTGTCTCCAGAGATAAATCACTTTGGAGAGCAGGACCAACAATGACCTGATTCAWATCAAATTAATTGATGAAAATGGAAACACAGTTAGAAAATGTATTTACAACCACTTAAAACATGTCTGCTATTTAAATTTCCCCTTTGTGATGTCTCCAATAGAATACTTTAGGATTCATGTTGAAGCAGCATACTTTCATCAGCAGGATGAGAACTGAAACTAAAAACGTACTGAACTGCCAAAGGAGCATCAGAGCACTTTCCTTCCAGYAGAAATAAAAAGCCCAGATTCATTGTTGGCATCCGTCATCGTATTCTGTATTTGACATTTCCTCTTTTTAATTTTGAACTCCTGTTGGAAATTCCAGCCTCACTGCACATGATTTTTTTTTTGACTGAGCAGGAAGTGACTCGTCAATGCTTTAAGGGGGCTCCTTTTACCTTGAAAACTTGGGAGATTCTCATAAAAGCCTAAGAGGAAAAGCAGGAATTTTTGGTAAAATTCCAAGCAGGCATATGACTGGATGCTGTTTTTAAAACACTGTGACTGCATGACTTTTACTGTTGCTTTTACTTGGGGAAGGATGAAATTCAATGAAACGGYATGATTTCCAAGGAACTGAGCTCACATTAAAGGCTGTCCACAAGCCACCGGATGTCTTACCCAACTTCCTAAAATAGAAATAATTTTGTTACMGTGGGATGGCAGGAATGAGGTAATAATAATGTGTTATGACTAGACCTGCATAAATCACATGTGAAACTTTGACAAGGTTTTAACTTTAAAAGGATCCCGTAATGATTTAAGATAATTGTTTCTCTATCAGTGACTGACACAACCCCAACATTAAAGTGAACAAAAACTGGATTATCTTGAAGTAGATTCACTCAGACCCAGCCTAATGTTTTTTAACCACCAGCTCCCCAACAACCCTGCCTTGAAATGTGGGTAAAAAATAGATGAATGTATGGAAAGATGGATGGATTCACTACAGTTAAAAAGTCAATCAACACTGTTGGTTAAAAACATTGCAGATTTTTTTTAAATTTCTACCCTCAAGCCACAGTTTGCAGTTGCAGCTTTAAGTAAGAGGGAATGCCCTACAGCCATAGTTCAAATCAAACAGCAATGTTTTGGCTCAAAGTGCCTCAGTGTCATTCATGAAAGCTAACCCATCATTATAGTGAGAGCTAATGTGGCCTAGCACTATGGTCCTGTGGAAAGAATGAGGCCTCACAGTGTGGAAGCTGAAAGGTTTGGATTGCACGTCACTTGAAGCTTCCAGTCTCRGCCCAGGAGCTGGCAGCTGAAAGCAAATTCTCTAAGCTAACATTAATAGGAGCTGACAGATAAAGTCCTTGCATGACTTACAGACCGTAATTCCTTCTCTGCTTGGAGATGAGCTATGCTCTTAAAACAAAAGGTTTTGCATGACACACATATTTTGTTTATAAATGAACAACATAATTATTTTACAGTATCAGTAATGAAAGAAATTACTTTTAAAAACACAAGACAGTAAAAAATAATAACATATTTAGAGAGAAGAAAGTTTGACATATAAATACTTGACAATATAGTTTAAAAAAAGTTCAGTCCAAGTTCAGTAGATAATTGAGATGTTGGAAGGGTTTTTTACAGCTTTATAATGAGTCACAAAACCATCATTTTACATCATATACCAGTAAGTACTGCAAGTGTTTAACATTTATTCATAGAGATATCTCCTATAAATTAAAAGTTCTGTAAGTAAACTTTATTTATTTAGCAACGTTATTTATTTAGCACTTTTCACCATCACAAACATCACAAAGTGTTTAACTAACAAAAAACTAAGAACAATAAAAACTCAAAACAAACATAAAATAAAAATAAATGTGTACTATTTCACACAGCATTATACAGTATGTCCCTCCAGACCCAGGGAACCATAAAGGATTGGTTTGTGTTTGGTTATTTGTGCAAAGCAACATATTAAAATCCTAATTTTGAACATTCAGAGGGACTCAGCCACTCAGGAGGCAGTTCATGCATTATTAAGACTTTCTGAATCTCAAGTAAAGGTTGGCATATGCTTTCAATTAAACTCCCACCTTACACCCACACTACTCTTCAACCTGTCCTTTCTTCATCTGTACCATGTAATGCCCTAGTTAGTGTTCTGCATTAAGGTCCACTCATTTTGCTCTCCGAATAACTTTTTGTCCAGGTAATGAAAGGAAAACATTCATATGTTTTGACTTAAAGCACTTCACTAAGTACAATCAAAGATGAACATGCAAATGCCAAATGCCTTTGTTTAAGTACAAAACCTCATCCGTTACCAATTTTCCTGAATCATTAGGCAGGCTCAGCTGCCACTGGAAAACAGTTTGGTGAAATCACTTGGATTTTTAGCTTTATGGGCAGCAGACAATGCTGAGTCTTATAAATAGTTACATCATTTCCTTATCTTTTTTTTGTCTCTGGTTTGTTTTCCACTGAAACAGCAGGTGTGCAGTCACGCTATGGAGGGCAATTAAAGTGCATTCATTCTCAAGAGAGAGAAAAAAATAAAACAGATTACCTCACAGGTGGTGTTCTATTGGGTTTCTGATTGGAGCTGCTTGTACGGGTTTTCAGTTGTTTTGACTAAAATGGAAGATTTACCAAGGAAATCAGGGTGAGAATGTATTCAACATAAGAAATGTTGACCTAAAAGACAATATTTCCATGAAGTCCTAAAACAAAAGAATAAATCTTTTTAAGGAAACAGTTGGCTCAAAGGTGATATATGTAATCAAAAGAAATTTTCCTGCTGTTTGTTATAGCAGCTTGAAAGCTCTTTCAGGTCCTAAATGTAACCAAACAGGCATTTTTATAAGGCAAGCACCAGATGTGCTGCCTTATAAATCTACCATCCATCTAAAGTAAATAACTGTGGAACATGAGTGCTCAGTTGGGGAGGAAAGAGCATTAGTCAGAAAAAAAATACAAAGTAATGATTTAAAAGTGGGGTTGAGCTCAGTTCAAACAAATGGAGTCAAACCATCTCAGACAGGTGTGCTTGGGTGAAATGAGTAAACACATTTGTGCTTCTACAATTTGCAACTCCATCCAAACAAGATTTTTATTTTTAAGTTTTTGCATTTTTATCCAACACACAACTGGAAAGGCCTGGTTTATAGACAGACATTCTACATTTACTAAACATGATGGAACGCCAATTAATTTTTTACAATAATTATGTGAAATTTTTGAAAGATCAAGATGCACCCAAAGGCTATATTTTGATTTCAGTGGTCTAATAAAACGGAGACACAACAGACCTCACTGACTTGTCCTCAAATCAGTTTTAGGCATGTTGGTTAGGCTGCAGGGTTTTCAAAGTTTATGCTAGTTTTTTATTCATTCAATGATATGTCCACATGGCATGGGTTCAAAAAAGGAGTTGGTTTTTATGAATTGATTTGTAACATTATGCTTCTTGATGGCACCATTCTGAACAATCGTGTTCATTCTTCATGTTATAAGTAAGGCACTTACCTGAAATAAACATTCCCTGTGTCTTTGATCTGGGTGATGTTTGTCTCATTCAACATCACATTGTCAGATCTTTGCCTTTTATATTTCTTTTCTAAAACCTTTCCATTGCAAGATCAATAGATTACCCGAGGCTCTCTGGTCATGTTTGTTTAGATCAGTATCATAAATGTAATGTCATTACTGTCAAGTTCCAACAGGAGTGTGAAACCAAATCTACTCTCATGGGTTTTTTCCTACACTTGCTTTATTCTCAGGCAAGAATCAACGTGTCTGGTTGTATCAGTTATTCTGATCATTATCAGAGGACTTAGTGTTGTATAAATGTGAAAAAAAAAATGAGTAATGAATGCTAAAAGGCCCTGTAGGGACAGTGATTTGTTATTAAAGACATTTTATCCTGAGTAATGATGTATTCTCAGGAAATTAAAAGATCTAAAAGGAATTAAGGGATAATATAGAAATGCAATTCAAGACTAGGAAAAAACTGTGAAATTAAAATTAAAAAAGATGTGATCATTTTTGATTAGAGATTTGGAACAGAGTTGTGGTAAGAAGAAGTGTACGTACTGACTGTGGCTTTTTAAAATGGATACCCAACTTTATACCACTGCCGCGTATTCACTTGCCTCCAACAAACAAATCTGGGCACAAAGTTGAAAATGAAACTTGCTTTTCTTTTGGATCCCCTCCTAGAACTTTCACACTTCTTGCGTGTAAAACGTCAATTCATCCAAACGTAAACATGGAAGTTGAATCAAGGTTACACTTAGTTCTCATGGGGTCAACCATCTGTAAGAGGAGCTAAAGATAACAAATAGGATGTAGTTTGGCATGTTTGGATGTGTTSTTGTAATCATGTTTCACTCTCTAGCTTTCTTTATACGTCATTCGGAAGGAGCTGGATGTTTCCTTGTGGCTATTTGGTGGCGCAGTTSTAAATTCTCTTTCTTTTGCCTGCTAGGATTTTGTTCAAAGAGTTTCTGGTTTCATTTGTCTCTAATATTGAGGTTTTTTCATGAAAGCCATTAGCTATAACTAAAGCATAGATATTTAGATATCAATTTAGATTTAGATATTCAACAATGACAGAGTGAATATCTAAGTTCAAGTTTTGTGTTTTCTCGTGTAAATGAGAATCCAAAACATTAAAAAGTGCTGAGTGTGTGTGTGTGTGTGTGTGTGTGTGTGTGTGTGTGTGTGTGTGTGGTCCAGGCAAAGACTGAGAGCAGGATGACATCCAGCAGATCCATCTGTTAAAATGAGAGGGGTCCTGTCTGAAGAGGCAGTGAACCTTCACCACCTGTGGCTAAGGCGCTTTAAATCAGCCCAAAACACACAGCCGTGCACATGGACACACATGGACGCTCTCAGTCCAGTGGCTCGTTGATGCAACAGTCTGTTTGGCTGCACGGCTGAACTTATAAACAAGGTTCTCCATCTGGGCTGAAATGTTTATAGTCTGACACCATGACGGTGTGCAGCCCTGTTCAGTCATTCAAAACTGCTGGCTATCTTTTGAAATTCAAAGGTCCAAAACACTATCAGAAGTGGTGACATCAGCGCGAGCTTTGCAATAAAACTTTATCTGTACAGTTGGGTCTCTCTAAAAAAGATGAGGCTAGTTGCCAGCGAGCATTATCTCTGAAGTGTGCTGACAGCTGCAGTAAACAGTTAGCAGCTCGATGAAGTCACTATGGCGTTTGTGCAAATGCACGAAGAGGGCGCTGACCTTAGCCTAAGCAAACTTGCTAAGCACACAGTGGAGTTATTTAGGTGTCTAATGCATCTGTCTTGCATTAGTCCTGCAGATTCTTCTAAACTGTTCCAACCGAATAGATATATGGAAAGTCTGTGGAATCGTGTTAAAAATCTAGTTTATTTTTTTAACTACCTAAGAGCTGTGTCAATATCTATAGGTTTCAGCTTAGAGAAGTAGTCAACAAAGAAAGCTCAATATTTACCCTACAAAAATATTTTGTTTTGACAGAAATAGTAGATTTAAGTCTGACGTAAACCTCTGCGTAATAACCCTTGCTTTTAAAAAGGGAAAAGCAGAAATGAGCCATACTTCTGGAAAACATTTTTTTTCACAAAGGGATTGTGGTTTTCTAGTCAGGACACCTCCATGATTATTTTCTCACTCCCTTTAAACTCAGACAAAACATACCACTGCTGCTGATGTTTTTCTTTTAATCTAAGATTTTTTTAAAGAATTGTTCATGCATTTTAAACCTATATATG
>NW_013952633.1:835065-846036 GCF_001266775.1 Austrofundulus limnaeus
AGATAGATAGATAGATAGATAGATAGATAGATAGATAGATAGATAGATAGATAGATATGTATATAAACATGTTTAAAACATCCTTTCTTTTTTATTTTCTTTCTGTTTGTAGAATTTCCGTCCCATCACCAGTGGTTTTGGCAGTTATGGTCGGAAACCTTCGTATACTTCTGAACCGCAGTCCCCTCAGCCCCCCCAGTACCCTCAACCCCCTCATCACAGTCATTCCCCTCAGCACCTTCAGTCCCCCCTGTACCCTCAGCCCCCTCAGCCTACTCACCTGAATAACGGACACTCCAGACCCAACAACGGCTACAGCTATGGATATGGGAATGGAACCGGGAACGCTCAGTACAACAACCCATCAGGGCTTTACTCTCACAATGGCAGCAATGGAGACAGAGCCCTTCCAAACAAGATGGGGGGTCTCAGCCTGAGTGCCACACACAGGTGAGACACATTTGTGATTTTTATTTATATTTTTTTGTATGTTTTATCCTAAACAAAATTCAACAGAACCAATGTCCTGATGCRTCTCAGTAATCCAGGTAGAAAAAAATCAAAAAGAAAAAAATAAGTAGGTCCTCTGGATGGTTCTTCTTTAGTGAAACGTTTAGTCTCTCCTCCAAGAGACTTCTTCAGTCTGATGAGTTTCAGGTGAACAGAACCTGTGTTTAACAACTACTAAGATTGATAGCACAAGTGGATTATTTTGAACCTAATGTTAGTATTATTGTTTTCAGATTTTTTTTATTATCAAACAATTAATGAACTTCATTCAAAGTGCACAAATTAGAATAAATCAATAATTATTTCAAAACTAAATTTGCTCCTGTTTTTAGTTWTACTTGTTTGTACTTTCTGCAGAGTGTTCATCATAATCGTGAGCGTTTTTTTYTCTTCATCTCATAAAWTACAGATCAAAGAACAAAAAAGAGSCATGTTTTAGTTTCTGTGTGATCCTGTAAAAACAGAGAACCATGAACCTTATCTAAACTGTAGCTTTTAAGGTAGGGCTTATCAGCTTTGGAAATATCTCTTGATGAAATTTCCCAGATCAGCCYCGACGCACACCACGGCTGTGAGAAAAACACACAAGGAAATAGTAGAAAGTCTCAGGTGACGGGTTCTAAAATCCATCAAACTTTCCCTTGTTAAAAACTCTTAAGGAAGGATTTTTTTCAGTAGCTGAGCAGCAGTATTTTACACTTAGCAAGTATGTGAAGACCCTAACACACACCATACACACACACTTAAGATACCTTTTAACACACCTGCAATGACAACGTGGAAAAACCATTTGTGGTTTTTCATCCTCTCCAGCAGACAATAAACTTGTCTTCTGTCTCCCAGAGTTCCCTGTGATCAGACTAATCTTTACCACATCGCCAAAGAGTTAAACACATTCCTAAATATCCAYAACCTGATGCCACTCACTTTTTCCTGCCCACTCACTGCTTGCTTTTCTCTTTGTTTCACTTTACTGAAACTCTTCTCTTCTAAACACACTCATGCATCTAAAGAGGAGCCTGGAGACAAACATGCTGTTAAGTGTGTCTGGATTTGTACTCATCTGTCAGCGGCCCCAAAGTTTGTAGGTTTAAAACTGTCCAGAGAGATAGTTTATCTGTAGAGATTTAGGAGTAATCTGGTGGAATAATGAGCATGCAGAGGCACACATGGAAGTGTGCATGCAGCTTTGTTTTATTTATTTATTTTTTGATGCCCTCTTTCTTTTAAATCTGTTCATTTAGGTGTTTTTGCTTGCTGATATGTTTTCAGATAAAATATATTTGTTAATTTTACGGTTTTGCACGCGTCCTAGTTTTCCAAGAGTGCTTCAAGAATGACAGGTAATAGATCTGCTGTCATAACAAAATAAAATAAAAAAACTAACAACTAACGTATTGAAAAAATCGAACAACAAACAAAAATAGAAAAAAAATCAAACAGCACATAAATGCAAGATGGCAAACAATGTTTTAAAAAAAACAATTTTTCAGATTAGACAACAAAAGCAAAAACACGTAAAATTTTGGAAAAACACAACAAAACAAAGAATATGGAAACACGTTTTAGAGTAACATTCTACTATTATCATTTGTCCAAATCCTACCCAGACTTTCTTGTGTTCCAGGTCTCACTAGAACTGGCTTCCATCTAGGCTGCCATAGAGAGAAATGAGGGTCACTCAGAACAGATATGCAGTTTATCACAGGGCAAACCCACTCACTCAAACCTACGTTCATTTTAGAACCTCTAATTAACCTAACATGTTTCTGGATTGTGGGAAGAACCCAGAACACCCAAAAGACAGACAGAAAGAAAAATGAATCCAGTTGTTGCACAGAGAGGCTGTGACTACATTACACCAATTTATAAATAAATATATTAGCAATATTTCTTTTTTTTTATTTCTCCCCAGAGATAACTAAATAAAAATGCATTTGTTACCCTTCCTCCTGCCATCATAAGTCAGGTTCCTTGCAAAAACATACAACTGACAACAACTTCCTTTCTGCTTCACAGCCCCGAGGCTCCCCCACAGTCCCCCGTGGGCCGTAATGGTTTCGACCCACAGTCAGACGTCTACAAGATGCTGCAGGACTATGAAGTACCAGCCTCTGAACCCAAACAGTCTGGCTCCTTCAAATACCTTCAAGAGATTCTGGAAGCTGAGGATGGAGGTATGAGTTTATGGGTTTAGGTTTGATAGTGAGGCAGTTGCATTCTAACTTTTACTTAAAGCACATTGTACTAAAATATGTGTTGTATTCCTTTTTCTGAAAATACAGTATTATAAAAGGAAAGCTGACAAGTCCACAAAYATCTTGCTTCAGACTAAATATTGCCCTTTTTTGATTAGGTGGTGCAGAAAATAGTGCAACATGGTGGTCAGGATCAGTACAAACAAAAAGTATATTTAAATTGTGTCTTTATCTAGTTGCATGTTAAGCACAACAACTCAACTGTTTAACATAGCATTGGCAAAYAAACACAACAKAYGTAGATATTTATCCTAGAAATGACAGTAAGATAAAACATACCCAGAATGTGTTTAGATTAAAGGGGTGGTATTACAGTTTCTAGGCATATAGTTCAACTCTGTACCACAATCAAGTAACTATGGTACCTTCAGTTACGAAAATGCTGTATATATCAAAAATAAATTTGACTTTACATCATAGTCTATTTAAATGTGTTGAAATTACCTAAAAAAGTATTACCTAAAATTACATAAAAAGGATTTAAAAGAGCTAAAAAACCTGTTAAAGATGGCTGGTTCTGTTCTGGGGATGACTTTGGAACCAGTGCAAAAAGCATTTACATAAAAGCAGGACCTTTGCAGACAACCCTGACCATCCTCTTCAAGAGATTCAAGGATTTCTCAAACATGCATRAATGAGTCAAARCAACACTCTGAGTATGKTTTGGATGGGGGTATGACATTATAATATGATATAAGCTCAAAAATATTGATTTTGCRTAATACCCCTTTTTAATTTATTATCTCACTAAGGGAGCTAGATTTTTTTCGATTGGCTTAATTAAATATTACTCAACTAAAAGGAAAGTTACATAAAACTAATAATTCAGTGTTCTAAGTAAACAGCAGGTATAAAATAAATATGTGATTCAGTCTGCTTAAATCGCTTCAATTCTTGGTGTGAAAACTGGACATTTGAAATGAATACACTGATCTGWAGATGAGACTCGTGCTCAGGCAGTTTCTCTCCATCTGTTAGCAGCTCCTCCATCTTAGCTGCATAGTTTTCCTTTTATAGAAAAACACATACAATGAAGTTAGAAGACACAGTGAAAGGAAGGGAGAGATTAAAACAAAGAAACATAGAGAATACAGGAAGAGGGGGGAGAAACAAAGTCCTTTTAAACTGCTCGTTTATGGATGAATTTGCAAGGGAGGGAAGTTTACTGCAAATTTACTGCAAAAGCTACTTCACAAAAGACAATAAACTGAGAAATATGGCTTTTCTGTCTGACAACTTGGCATTCCAACATTTGAGGGGAGCTCATGTGATGCTGACTGCAGCAGGAAAAAAACTAATCCCTGGAACTAAAACCTTCCTTTCAGCTCTCATGTTAGCCACTGATGCAGGACAAACATTTGGGGACTGCTCAGGAACATTTGCCACTAGTTAGCTAATATAGTACTACCAATTGTAAATGACTATTTAACTTGGTTAAAGTCCCCATTTTTGCTTTTGTAGTGGTAAAAACAAAAACAAATACATGTACGTATATTTTTTTCCTGACCTTTATGTCAAATAGAGAACCCATCATCCACAGTTTATCCTATTAGTTGACTGAAGTAGATTTTGGATGCCAGTGCTGCTACAATAAAGCATTCAGTAGTATTTATTTTCAATTCAAGCTCCAGGGAATGCATGCTACTAAATTTATTTAGCATAATCAACATTATGACATTAGTCATTTTTATCTTATTCAGTTAAAAATAAATAAAACAAGTAAGTGTATAATGCCCCTTTTCCACTAGTGCCACTTAGTGCAGTGTCGGTACGGTTCGGAACGGTTCCAAGCCATTTGCTTTAGGCCAGATTCATGGAACCGGCACTTTTTTAGTACCTACTTCATTGTGGTTCCAACCGGCCCCAACTGACATGAAAATGGAATGTCAAAACACTGTTCTTCACTGATTGGCTAAATTTTTGCCAGTGTTTAAAATTTCAAAAGTTATTCATCAAATGTGTTTCCATCTGTCATTTTGCTCATTAATTTTTATTCATAATACCTAAAAACCACCTCCACCAACCGCCCAAAACACACCCATTGGAACCGGACTGGAACATCAAGTGAAAAACCAACCGTTCCGACACTACACTAAGTGGGACTAGTGGAAAAGGGGCATAAGAGGGCACCGAACTGTGTTGTAGACTAGAAAACAGTCCTTGCAACAGAGCATCTGATTGTGACCAACAGGTTTAAAAGAGACATAAAGAGACATAACATGCTTTTAAATTGTTCKTTTTCACATTTAAATCATTCAGTATGGGTCTATACATTGTGGATCTGCAATGATTTGGTCTAAATTCCTCCTTACCGTAACTCCACAAGCCCATCTCTCACCCCTTTTCTGAGGTGTGTCTCAGAATAACTCATTTTGAGGCTGCCTCTTTAAATTCAAACAAGGTGTTTTTCACCCCCCRCCACACTTCAGCTTCCAGACGGTCCATTCTAGTTTGATAGAKGGGTTTACGACTAAATACCAACACAGAAACAATTTATTTACAAAGTAATTAAAAGATGTCAACACCAGAAGGCTTGTCCATCCAGCCAGTCTGACCGAAAGCCAGAYAAAAATGAGGACAATGAAATTGCACTTGGTAAGTTCAGACCTTATTTAGAAGTTTTGTTGCAAATACTGTGATGTARTAGTTCAGAAAACTTCATAGAAAAAAAGAGAAAACWGAACGGGTTGAAAAATATGACCCAAACAGTATATAACAATTTCTGAGCTGCACAGAGAGAAACTAAATTCAGATTTTCTGTACTCCTAGAGACTCCAAGTACACAACRAAATAAATTTACCAGCTAAAAATGTGCATTTTGTGAGATGTGWCTTCTTTAACACGTAACCTTAACTATGCAAACTACTCCATACTGAACTCTGGGACAGAGATTAATCACAGTTTCCCTAATTTATCACTTCTAACACCATTTAAAAGAATTTCAAAATAAGAGAAGATGAAGACAGATACTAACGATGAATGAAAGCAACTGAGGGAAGAGAGCCACTCATGGACTTAGATGAAAAGCAGCCTCTCTTCTCTGCTATCAGTTGTTTTTCAGTTTGCGAGTCTGATTGACACCTAAAGCCCTCAGTGGAACATGGAGACACCTCATCTTTACTTTGGGCCCCTTTTTAAAAGCTGTGTGTCTCTTTGTTAGTGTTTRTGTCATTTAATCTGTGTGAGAATGTGTAATCTAGCTACAGATGTTGCACACACCTCTGTTGCTGTTCTTTAACGGCCTCATAATGAGAGAAAARGGCGAGCTGACATTTGACACTCAGCTTTAAGTTGAACCATCATTCTTTTGAATGCGTCCTCCATTGTCAGGCTTTTAAATCACTTTAGCTGSTCCTCGTTTGAAGGCGAAAAACTCCTGCAGGGGCCATGTTGACTTTTAGGGGATTTTAAAGTTAAAGTAAACAAGAGTGTCAATTTACCCAGAATTCCACAGGCTCTAACACAGTTTGACAGCATTGTGAATAAAACATAAGTGGCTGATGAAGCGACTTAACGTGCTTTTGCACAGGAGAGAATTTACAAAAGATTATTAATCAAAAAAGATAAAGGAAAATAACACTAGAAAAGTCATATGTGAAGTAGATTTTTTTGTTTTACATACCGAAGTAGATGATAAACACATTATTCCCACAAATAAGACCTAAATTCATCTCTCAAACACATTGTGGAGCAGTCACATGATGACTTTTCTCTGAGCAATATAAGGTGCTTTGACTCAGACTCCAGATGCAGGGTAATTAAACTGTGGTTAGTGCTAGTCAAAGCTGGCCTGTTGGCCTGAATATCCTCTGTTGGCACATCATCAGTGAAGGGAGGTCAGGCTGCAGTCTAAGCATGTGCTCCTCTGATCTGCCATGCTGCGCTTAGAATCACTGAAGTGGTTCAGACATCCAGCGTAAAGCTTGTCACTTTCATACACTCTAAGCAGGCATAACTAAATACTCAGCAGTTTAAGCTGACAGCTCCTGATAAAACAAGGCATCTTTGGGAAAGTTGGGACTCGTAGTTATTTCCATGTTCATCAGCTCCTGTCACATATGTGTCATTTATTAAAGGAACATTAACAACATTTTTATTCAGTTACCTAAAATCCAAAGAAGCTGCCTCCAACCAGCCGTAAATGTCATCACATCTTAGTATGTGTCGGACAAATTTATCAGGTGATTTGTAGCAGAGTGGTGTGATGGTGAAATCTTGGATTGTGTTCCATCGGATGTTTTTCGTGTGTGATTTGGTGTGTTGCCAGCTTGACTGATGGATTCCTACCAGGAAATGCCACAACAAAATGTGTTCCTTAAATGGATCATACAGGAAAGGTCTGGCGACACAGCGGAGTCACGTGGAGGACGACGCATAGGATAAAGGCAGAGAAGGGAAATTTTGTGAAACTATACTGTGTAAGGGCCAGAGGAAAGTAAGAGACACTGAGTATGGTTCTAGATTTCAACACTTACTTTTAATTCAGTTGAGAAAAAGAGCTCAGGGTACCATGCTGCCCTCATGTTTTGACTTGCCAAGGTGTAAAAAAACTGCTCACTGTGGCCTGACCTTGTCATAAAAAGAACGATAGGATTTAATTGTTTAACTCTGCCCAGGTTTACATTACACCACTGACAGCTGAAAGAGTCTGTTTAACCTCAAAACAATGAACCTTCCCTATGTGATTTTCTGCCTTAATGAGACCAAAATAAAAATTACGAATGAAAACTGTATTTTTTTTGTTGTGTTTTATTTCTCAGAGCACACATAGATCTTGGTTTGGGATTTAAAGTTTTTCACACTTTTAAAATGTTGCGTGCATGTAACATTTTACAAGTGTGAAATGTNACATGCATGTAACATTTTACAAGTGTGAAATGTTACATGCATGTAACATTTTACAAGTGTGAAATGTTACATGCATGCAACATTTTACAAGTGTGAAATGTCACATGCATGTTTTTTTGTAGTAAAGAATTTGCTTTCTTGCTCACATCTGGTTTAGATAATAACTGTTAGTGTCTAACCTAAACCAAAAGGACAAATGAAACAGTTAATCTCCATCAGAAAGGAAACTCAGAATAAGGTTAGAACAGACACGGCAGCCACTGTTAAAGGGAACATCTCGTGCAAAATTCACTTTTTTAGCCATTAAAAGTATTTTGTTTTGTACTTGGAGTGCAGAAATTTTGAATTTAGTCTATCTTGGTGCTGCAAAGATATTTTTATGTTCTGTTTGGGTCATATTTTTGAAACAGTTCAGTTTTCTCTATTTTCTTTGATGTTTTCTGAACTAGTACGTCACAGTTTTAGCGATGGAACTGCCAAATGGAACTACAGTTTGGTGGTCTTCATTCTCCTTTGGTTCTGGGTCAGACTCTAACATGTAAACCTGGATAGACAAGTTTTCCCTTGTTAAATAAAACGTTTCTCTATCAAACTGTAATAGACCTGTCTGAAAACTGGAGGAGGGGGTGAGCCTCGTTTTGGATTCAAAACGAACTGCTTTGAGAAGCACCTCAGAAAAGAGGTGAAAGAGGGGCTTGTGGCATTAAAATAAAGAGGAATTCAGACCAAAGCATTGCAGTTCCACTTTATATAGACCCCAACTGAATGATTTAAATGTGTAAAAGAAGGATTTAAAAGCATGATTTGTCTCCTTTAAGYTCTCACAACATAAAACTCAATGAATTTCCCTCAAACACATTTGTGTTTGTCACATTTATGTCTTTTTTCTGGTTCCTATCTTTAGTTTATGTTTGTATTGTTACTCCTAGGTATGTCACCAACAGAGAGACTGAGACAGTTAAAGTCTCCAATCAGATCTCCGATACCAAAGTTGGGGAGCCCCATTACCAACCCAATTCCCAGCCCAATGTCTGGTCTACAGAAGCTATCCCAGTGCACGCGCTGCTGTAATGGCATTGTGTAAGTATACCAGCTTTTTATTATTCAACAAAAAAAATTTAAAAGTCATATTAGGAGCAAATGTTGTAATCATACTCCTTAACTGATTTGTGACCTTTTTCCACTATTAAATAATACAAACCACAAGTAAAACTAAGCATATTTTTGTAAATATGATACAGCGCTGAATGAGTTGCTTTATAAACACTTAAACCACACCTGGAATTGGTATTTTCTGACTTATTTGGTTGTGTCGTCTGTGGTCATAAAACTTTAGACCTGTGCTGTGCAAAGTCAAACGTTCTGCTGTGATCAAAATCAAAGAGKTGAACACCCAACAACCTGCACCAACAAGCCTTCAGTTCTCCATGCATTTGTTTTAATGATTAATCAAAGCCATCCTCCACACCCTTTTCCAAATAACTGCTCAGTTACACAGAAGTGCTTAAACGTTCTTGCCAAAGTAACCATAAGCACCGGTAATCCCTCCTCTATAAAAGCAGTTGCAGGTAAGCAGTGATGTCATGTGCTTGCATTTCTTGCTCACAAGAGATCCTTGTGGGGACTTGCAGGCCACAGTTAGCCTGTTGTCACTTCTGAGCATTTTACAGCCTTTTGAGCATGTGTGGAGCATTGTGTCCAGAAGTTATGTGACTGGATTGGAAAAGAGGTTAAGAAAGAAGCAGGATTAGGAGTAAATGGTCACTACCCCGGATTCTAAATCCTGAAAGTAAAACTAAATGAATGTTTAAAGCTCCTACAGCTGTTTTTATTCGGTAAGCAAAAGTGCAGAGCGTCTAAACTTAGTCATCAGCAGCGAGCAAGCCAAGGGATTAAATATGTGCCGTTCATATTCCAGGTGTGACAGTAATGATCTTAAAACCACTCTTAAGGTTTTCAATAAAAAAACTTCCCTGATATTCATATTCAAAAACCTGCAGGGTTATTAGCAGCTGTAAAGAGTGATATGATGGATTTGCATTGATAATAGAAAGCTGGATAAACAACCATGAGTCATTCAACCTAATTCATCATTAACTCTCACCTTTTAAAGTTTTTCAACATTATGTCGCTGTTCTGCACTGAAGTCACCTCCCTGAAACCTGCTTTCAAAAACTCTGTCGGCTTTCAAAGTTGTTTATTATTTTACAACAGTTTTCAGTCAACCCACCCCAATAATGCCCTAGGCAGGAATGAAATGGGTGAAATTATAGCACAAARAGACTTTAATGGGGAATTCAGATTGAAAATAGGTTTATTGTGAGCTCAAATACATAATTATAAAGAACTGTGGCTCACAATTAGGTAATCTTAGAAAACATTCTCAGTTGTTCTTCTTGTGTGGCAAAAGTCTTACATGAGCTGCACTCCCAAATCTTTAAACTCGACAAGAAGATTTTTTTTCCTTGTTTTTTAGTTTTCAGTCACTAAAAGCCAACGTTTGTTTTTTTATTTTTTATTTTTTTGTGTAATAACTAGTTTTATTCTACAATCACATTTGAAATGCAATGACTTAGTATGCTAAATATGCATCAGCCAGTTTGCATATCGCTAAAACAAATTGGACTGAAGTAAGCTGTAATTTGGGTATATGAGAAAAAAAAATGTACTTTTGCGTATATTGTTCTTATTAGAATAACTCTCTTCTTGTGATTTTTATTGCCAATCATTTCTGTCTCCCTTGACTTTTTGTTYAGTGGCACCATTGTAAAGGCCAGAGACAAACTCTACCATCCTGACTGCTTCGTGTGCGACGACTGCGGCATCAACCTAAAGCAGAGGGGTTACTTCTTCATCGAGGAAAATCTGTACTGTGAGACCCACGCCAAGGCTCGCGTCCAACCCCCTGAGGGCTAYGACGTCGTGGCTGTTTACCCCAACTCCAAGGTGGAGTTGGTTTAAGATGAACAGACTGACACTTTTGCAACATACATGAGAAATCTAACCAATTATAGGATGGGGCTACTGAGTATACTAGCCTACAYTGATTAGGCTCTGTCAAGCAGGACGGCTGATGTTGGATCAGTTTTGCATTCTGGGGAGAGCGGTTTGATCATTGATCAGTTCTTCCATGCCGACAGATCTGATAAATGTTATGTATATTTGGAAGACAAAAAGATGTTGACAGACTGAGTCTTGGGGCTGATGAATCTCGAAAAAGCTATTAATCTGAAAATCCTTTTATTTTTTTCACCTGTTGTGTTTACATTGAACTGTATTCAAGCAAAAACCAGACACAGCTAAGATTGTAGTCAGAAAACAGCACTCATTTACAGAATATATTCAGTATATATAC
>NW_013952633.1:846046-853391 GCF_001266775.1 Austrofundulus limnaeus
TATATATACAGATCACAAACATTTTAAATGCAAAAATTTTAGCAAATTTAGTTTGCAAATCGACAAAGCCCACATTGATTTCAGTAACTGCTGCAGTTTTCCATCAGTTTGACAATGAAACCCTGAAATTGATGATTGGTGTGTTTGCGATGATGAACATTTCTTTTAGAAAGGTTTATTTTTTAAACCCAGATGGGACTAAACTTGGATGTAACTTTTATGAAATCAGCACACTTCTGCATTTTGTTCAAAATATTTACTTGTGGTGTTCAGTTTTGGTTGTAAAGGGTTGATTTATCTTTTCACATATTTAACCATTATACTCATGTTAACAGGAATTTCTGCATATGTTTCTGATTTACACACAAATCACTTTTCAGACTCTGCGCAAAATTGAGAACATTCTGTTTTGTTTTGTTTGTTTGTTTTTTTACTTTTTAATTCACTTTACATCAACTATCTGATGCTGTAGTTGTACCTGGAATTTCTTTTAATAAGCTTGAGAAGTGAAATTACTGAACTGTAACTTATCTGAAGAATAGTATTTGTTAGTTGTAAAATAAACRTCTCCTAACAAATACCTGAATGTCTGAAATACAAATTCAAATCAAAAATATGAGAATAATAGTGAAATTATTCCGTTCAACCCCTGGTGTGTTACTTTGGTTTTGTAGTTCCCATTTTCTGAGCTCTCACTGGGTTAAAAAATGTAAGAGGGTGAGGGTTTTTTGTACCGTAAGTTTCTTTTCTTCATGCATCTGACTGACAGAGGAATTTCAGCTCCCACTTTGAAGATTTAAAGTTCATTTTCAAAACAAAAACTGACTGAGCTTTAGTAAAACCTCTCCATGTTGACAACAAAATGCTCTCCACTTCTAATGGCAGATTAAAAAAATGTCTGTGTGCATCTGAGTTCAGACATGAAGCAATGAAAAGCTGAAATAAAACCCTTGTAAAGCAGGACCCAGCAACATGTGGGAGTAATACTCACTGTTACAGTTTTCTTGGATGGAATACTCAGATTCGTTGTCTCTTGCATRGAGGAGAGAAAAAGACAGAAGTTGGGAAAATGCATCACGTTAATTCCCTTCCTGCAATGAATTCATGTGTCTGATTGCAGCCAAGGTCATAAARCAAATAAAATGGTTTTCAGCATTTCCTCTGAGAGCAGGAAAGAGGGATGGGAGTGAGAAAAGTTAGTTTGTGTTTCTTGTAATCTTCTTTATGAAGATTAAAAGTGTGTTAATATGCAGCCATATGGAGTGAACTGGGTTGAATTGAGTGATGTCATTTTTAATTACTGTAATATTTCTAACAGAACATTTGTTTCAAGTTGAAGTGAAAATCAAATTTTCCTTTTGTATCTCTAATTTGGGAAAAGTCATGTTTAGCTGCTGACTTTCCATCTACATTAGTAATTTCTTTAAATTAGGTAAAATTTCACTACATTTTGTTTTTGGTTTTGTACATATTTGTTTGTGTTTATTTTAACACACAGTGTAACTTGTCATCTGCATGTTTTTTGCATTTTATGTTTTAAATATTTTCTTTGACACAAATCTTGTATTTAACTTATTGTTCTAACGCATTTTTCTTCATTTTTATTACTCACAATTCTTTTTTTTTCTTTCTTCATTCAAAATAAAATTTAAAGTTTAGCGCCATGACGTAATAGTTCACATTCTTCTCTAGCCTTTAAATGCAAGATTTTTTTTTCCACAAAAATTTCCAAAAACACAAGACCCTCAATTTGTCTTCATTTTACACCCGAGTTCTGAGGCAGCTTTTTCTCCATACCACACACTTTTAAAACCACAGGGCTGCATTTGTGACTTGTAGCAAAATTCCTCAGACTTGCACATCAGACGCTGTAAATCTGATCATAAAACTGAGCAGATTTTTTTGGAGAAAAGTTAATCCTCGTTTTAAAGCGTCTTTTGGAAGATTGTAGTAAAATTAACAGTTTCCTAATTAAAGAAACTTGGACAAGTCTTGGCAAGTCAAGACAAACTTGGAAAGTAGTAGTTCTAAAACTTTTCATACCCCACACCCATTTAGGAAAAGAAACATTTTCAGGCCACTCCCCATGGCTCAGTAAGACTAAAAGTGAATCAAATTTTAGGTTAATAATAATAAACTTAGCCTTAAAGTAAGGAAATGTGTGTTTGTTAGATTATTTCATTGTAAAAATGCTTCTTGGCAATATGTGGTTGGACAGCCTGTTAATTTCCCATTTAAATTGTATCACATTTGTAAGGAACATGCGTTTGTGGGATGAGAAGTAGAGTTGAGCATGTGGATTGTGCACATGAAAAAATATCATTATTATTTTATTATTGATTTTTATTTTTCTGTTGCTATTGACACGTTTTGAGTTTCTCTACCCCCAGGTGCTGCTATAAGATTTATTGTCAAGAAGCATTGTTGCAACAACAAAATAATCAACCAAACACATATTTCCTTACATTTTAGGTTAAGTTTAAATAAACACAATAGATTTGCACAATTTCTTTAGTTATCTCTTAGTCTTTGAATATTTTAATATACTATATTAGTAGTTTAGTGCTTTTTGGTAGCAATTTCACAAACTACAATAAGGATGAAAGAAGTGGATTCGAATGTTGACAGAATCGAAGAACTCCAAAATTCTTGAACATTTACTCAATGTTTTGTGGTTTTTGCTATTTTGAACCATATGTTGTTTGTTCTATGTAAAAAGGGAGTCTGTCTAACTGGATTAGATTTAAATGCAGCATCTCTGTCATTAAATACTTAGTGATGTTTGGATAAACCAACACACCCAGATCCCATTACCCACAGTTGCAGGGACTTGTGTTCCCACCGTGCAACAGAGAATCATTCAACAAAAAACTTGTTCCTGTTTGTTCTGTCCAATATCTGCTGTTGAGGAAAAAAATGGGTTGTCTCACAATCAGAAGTCATCTTAGAATAATTAGCAGTTGTGTCCACCTGCTATGACTCCTTTATGCAGAAAACTGGATGCTCAGATGAATAGCTTCACTATACAAGTGTCTGCAAGACTAATTGTCCGAATGTTATGACCCATATATTTGAAAGGCTGATTAAATTTAAAGCGTCACTCCCGACATTTAAGTTAAATGTTTTGAAACTCTCTGTTAAAAGGATTGTATACAACAATAATAGTAGTTCCAGACACACATAAAACTAGTCTATAAACTGAAAATCTGAACACACATCCTGTGAGCAGTAGTTTATGACTAACAATCTCTTAGATGTCCTTTTTTTGCATCCCCATTTATTAAAACAAGTTTAATCAGTTTGGTTTAGAAAAAGTTTAAATAAAACATTACCAGATGCAATCAGTGCTATGTGGAAGGATATGTACATCTTTTGACATCTATAAATATTTATTTCACCTAAAAGGTAAACACTTCACACTTTTCTTTCCTCGCCCTGCAGTGATCAGCATCAACACAGAAACAAACCAGACCAGGATTTCATAACCCTGCAAGCTGAGGAAGTCTATTCCTTCAGGCAGGGCCAAATTCTTTCCACTGACCTGTATGGAAAGAGACTAGGTCAACATCTTACATCGCTTCTTTAATGATGTTTAATGACATCTGTGCCTGTAAGTTACAGACAAATAAAATGAAACAAAAGAACTTATATTGGTGCTAAAGCTAAGAAAACCCAATTTTTTCATCAATATTTTTAAGAAGTCAGGGTTTTGAGTTGTGAGTGAAAGATTTGTTCAAACTTCTATTTACTTAATTTCACAAGTTATTAAGCGTTTCTCTTTTTCCAGAGCTGAACAGAAAGTAATAAAAAGTGTGTGTTTTGGGGAACAGGTTTGTGTGTGTGTGTGTGTGTGTGTGTGTGTGNGCTTCAGACGGGACGTTTGCAACACTGTGAAGTTTCTGAGGAATGACTTGGATTTTCTCACTGCAATGAAACATTTGAATGTCGACTCCCTTCAGAAATGAAAAGAATTTGACAAAGAGTTGACACATTGCTATATTTGTTTTATTCTGATGAAATATTTACATGACGAGCATCTCTAAGCAGACTAAACACATAGGTTTGCTTCAAAATTCTGGGGACAGATAGCCCACCTCCAAAATATGTATTTATTGTTTTTCATTGTATTAAAGAAAAATATAAAAAAAAGTTTTTTAAGTAAAAAAAGTAAACTGCATAGTGTCATAGTCTGTATTCATTTCCCTTGGTTTTCCTAGCGTGTTCTATGTTCCCCTGTGTGTCTCTGCCCAGCTGCCCCACAGTACCTTGATTATCACCCTTGTGTTTCTCCTCAGGTGTTTTCTGTTTAGTCATTAGTTTTCAGTGTATTTAAGCCCTGTCCTGTCTCAATCTTATTGTCGGTTCATTGTGTTTCTGTGAGTCTCCTGCTCTGTACCTAGATCTTCTGCCTGAGCGTTCCCTCCATGAACTTGTAAGTTTGCTGCCATCGGCCCTCTTTTGTTTTTTTAAATAAATCCTTTTTTGCACCTTTTGAAACATGCCTGCGCCCTGGGTCCGTTCCTCCACCAATCCTGACATATAGCGGTAACATATATGACCCTCGCACAAATGTGAAGTATTGCTCATTGGTGGGCCAGATGGATAGCTTTTCATCAGAGCTGAACAATAAATCTGATGCTCCTATGTTGAATAGTGTTTGAGTTATAGCCGTTTTTGTATGTACAGGACCACCCCCCCCCACACACACACACACACACACACACTTTTATTTATTTGTTTTTTTATTTATTTTTTCAGATGAAGCTCAATAAAAACCAATGTAAAACCAATGGCTGATGCAGTGCAGGTTGGCCACATCTCTATTCCTACCAAATTTCATGCTGTTAGGTGCATTCAAAAATTTGGGGGATGTTTGGGGGGATGCTCATTGGTGGGCCTGATAGCTAGCCCTTGATGAGAGCTGAACAACAAAATAAATCCATGCAGGTCAGACACATCTACATTCCTGCCAAATTTCATGCTGCTAGGTGCAGACCAAAATTTGGGGGGGCGGGGTTGATTGGTGCAGCTGTGTCTGTGTTACCGTTCACCAAAAATAAAATTAAAAATTAAACAAAAATTTAATAAATAAAATATTGAATAATAAAATATAAATATATACATATATGAAAAAACAGCACGAAAAGAATAAGACCCCCCGCATATAGACGGGCCAGACAGACATCAACAGGGTCCAATGTGGCCTGTAGGCTGCCAATTGCCCATTCCTGTTCTAGATGTTTCTATAGAAGAAAAATTAAATAGATGTGAACAATGATGAAAATGGTGCAGAACCGTGAACTTCAATATTCTATAGATGATTTGAGATTTAAGTCTGACTGGAGCGTGAGACATTTTAAATGCCATCGCCTGTTCCTGAATGCTTTTCATGCTTCGATGGGTCTTTTGAAGAGATAAAGCTCTACTTTTTGCTCACAATCAGGAGGGCCCAAATGATCCACTGCCTGGTGTTCTGGTGCCAGACACACAGCAGGACACCACTGGGGCCCTGTGAGGATTCAACTGAACATAGAAGCTGATAAATATGTTGTCATCTACTGCAAAAGGATTTCCCACCAAACGGAGAATGTTTCCACAGAATAAAACATAATAGCATCATTTAAAGCACATTTCTGTTTCACCTTTGCACATGTATTCTATGAATTCCACAGAATGCTGACTGAATGAATGAGTGTTTACATGAATACTGCAGCTGTGACTGAGGTCTGCATTCTCAATCTTATCTGACCCCGCCCTGAACTGGAGCTGTGTATACTGGCCCTTCAGCATGAAAACAAGCAAAATGACAAATGCATAGTGGTGTAAAGAACAATAATTTGCTCGGAAATTACGCTGACAACTTGTCTTTTGTGTTTGTGTAACATAATCCACTCTGCTAACAATGTGTAAACATTAGACTAAAATTACAAAACCAGTCTGACAGAAGAGGGATTTTTTTTAAATTCAGGACATACTTGTAAAAGAGGTTGATAGCATTCTTTGAGATATTTTATTCACCTCGTGAAGTAGATAAATGAAGATTTCAGGTAGATTTTTGCCTGTCGGAGTTAAACGCACGCTGCTGCTGTCTCAAGTTTGTTTCAATAAAACAGAAGGTTAAGATCAAACACATGTTGGGCTCGTCGGCTCCGACTGAAACCTGGATCTGAACTGAGCTCAAAGAGAGAGCCAAGCATTTAAGCTATTCGAACAATCACATTTGATTCTGACAAATTTGAAGGGTGTATATAAGTACACATGGGGGAAATAAAAAGCACATTTCTTAATAAAAACAATAAATGAACAGATTGTGCAGCAATTGTTAAATGATCTGAACCATCTAACTCACATGTGTCAAACTCTCAAGGCCCATGGGCCAAACATGGCCCATAAGTGACTTCTGTCTGGCCTGCCAAAAGAGCAAAAAATGTATATATATTTTTTACTTTTTAAAATAAATATGTATAAATGGTTAAAGTTAAATTTATGATTCAGTGAAACAAAGTATTAATAATATTAACACCTTTTAAATAACATTTAAATGATAAAAGAAATACTTGTCTTGCGCCTGAGCTGTTGGCTTTAAGTTACTGTGGCCCCTTTAACAGTTTAGCTGAATAGCGTAACACGTCAAGTTGTATGGATTGTCCGTAAATTACACAGATTTTTCTACATTTTTCAGATAGCTATATGGGCGTAAAGGGCAATCTCACTGATTTTTTTCAAATCTCAAGGATTTTTTTTACRTCTCAAAGACTGTAGGACATAAAAATATGAAAAAAATTATGTCTCAAAATAAGCTGCTTGAAAGCCAGCATGGACCATAATCTATATCTCCCATAATGCATGCAGATTAAGCATGGGAATTCAGCTATTTATCACAATGTAACAGTGAGTAAACCTCTTTTACTCACACACAGGGGCGGGGTGGGTTTTAAATTCAGCCCTGGAGCTTGGTTTGGAGAGGTGTTTCATCTAATCGCACGATGGACACAAGCGGAACCATAATTTTCATGCAGATACATTATCTGCAGTATTAAAACAGTTTTTTTTAACAATCAACTACAACAAGCAGCTTATCTGAAATATCAAAGCAAAAACTGGCAAACAAAAATAACAATCTCAAATGATATAAAGACCTATCACCCTAACACATCCATCCATCCATCCATCCATCCATCCATCCATCCATCCATCCATCCGTCCATCTGTCTCTTTATCTTGTGCTGCTTTATCTGCATGAAAAGAAAATTAATGATAATAAAGATTATAAATAGCTCATTAACACCAGAAAAGAAGTCAGAAAGCTATAGTATAACTTGTGGAGTTGGATATAGGCTTAATG
>NW_013952633.1:854791-856131 GCF_001266775.1 Austrofundulus limnaeus
GACTGGAGTAGACCAGTAGACTAGTAGACCACAGCATTCTGGTCCAAAACTGGTCTTTGTCACACCAACAAACATACTTTCACTTTCTCCTGAAAGATTTGTTGAAGTATTTTTATCCAGAGTGAGTCTCCTGTAGGTTTGTGAATAAAGATGCAAATTTTACTTATTTTTATACCTTGTACACACTTGGGAACATTCACAAAAGTATTAAAATAAGTTTAGATCATCAGGTAGATCATCATCATTTATAGATCAGTCAGAAGAAAGAAAAACATATTTGAATGTCAATTGTGAAATTTTCAGCCTGTTTCAGATATCAAAAAGACTAGATTTAGACTACAATCCTCAGATCTCAAGAGGTTAATATAATATAATACAAAGACCCATCAGAAACACAGTCCTGCACACTGCACATGCACCTGGTTTTTGCTCCACTTTTCTGCTTCCTCTCGTAATCTTCATCATTCTCCTTCTCATTTTCAATCTCTTCCTCATCCTCCTCACCATGCTCATCTGTCCCTTCCTCTTCACTTCTATGACTGGCACCCACCTCCATGACTAACTGGACTTTTCAGTTGCTAATAACAATAAACAGCAATAACACATTTTATAGCAGTTTTGTAAATAATTCAATGCAAATAGGCCTACAAAATAAAGAAAGTTATACACACAATCAAATTCACTGTGATGTAATTTTCTTGAGCAAAAATAGTTTTGATGAAATGTGTCTTTTTCTGGTGAGTCAGAATGGACTGATTTTAATTTTAGTTGATAAAGCAGATAAAAGATTTCTGCACATGTGGTGAAACATTTCTACTAGGTTTAGTTTAACGTTCTGTGAGCCCTGAGCACATTGAGAAACACATTTGGAAGATAGGACATGTAAACAGTGTTTGCTAACATGTGCTCCAGCTGCTTAGTCCTGTGTCATCACTGCTTCTCTGACTTTAGTCCCTCCATCATGGGAAAGTTCTGTTAATTTGGCGCATTTGGCTGCATCTTGCACTAACGTTTTCTTCTTTTCCCCTTAACTTTATTGCTCCATCTATCTCTTTCTCCTTTCTTTTCGACATGTTTGTTAATTTTACCCGCTCTTCTTTTACATCTTCTTTTTCAAGTTGGGCCGGGCTGTTTGCATTGAACATTTAACTATTCCATCGGCTGAGCCCGCGTGGGCGGTGCGACAGTTGGATGCATACAGGTGCTGGTCATAAAATTAGAATATCATGAAAAAGTAGATTTATTTCAGTAATTCCATTTAAAAAGTGAAACTTGTATATTATATTCATACATTACATACAAACATATATTTCAAATGTTTATTTCGTTTAATTTTGATG
>NW_013952633.1:856146-861669 GCF_001266775.1 Austrofundulus limnaeus
GAAATAAACATTTGAAATATATGAGTTTGTATGTAATGTATGAATATAATATACAAGTTTCACTTTTTAAATGGAATTACTGAAATAAATCTACTTTTTCATGATATTCTAATTTTATGACCAGCACCTGTAGAAATGGCTGGATGGTGCGGCCACACATTTAACTATTTCACCGGCTGAGCCTGCGTGGGCGGTGCGACAGTTGGATGCATAGATATGGCTGGATGGTGCGGTCGCACCGCCCATGCGGGCTCAGCCGGTGAAAAAGTTAAACGTGTGGCCGCACCATCCAGCCATTTCTATGCATCCAGCGGCCGCACTGCCTATGCGGCCACTGAGCCGCAGCAGCGTTTTATGAGGTTGATAAAAACAAAACAAAACGTACCAGCCGATTCGGCCTGGAACTGATCGGCCGTTCGGGAATCCTCCTGAACGCCCCTATTGCCACCGCGCCCCTATACATAGTACATTTTAGTGTTTGTAAGAGGTCCTGTTAAAATGCTGTTTCTATGCACAAAATACCACATAGAGCTCAGCTATTGTTTGTTAGCAGCGGTCATTTATGAGGAACGTGATGTTTCCTATTTAGTTCAAGTTAAATACGAAATGTTGAAGTCAATTACAACTGGCCCTTTGAGGACCACCATAATGCTCATGGCCATCGGTGAAAATGAGTTGCACATCCCTGCTCTAACTGCTCCTGGAAGTTCAGGCTTTTACAGATTAAATTAGAAATATGTCCAGTGATTATTTCCTGGATGTTTTATTCAAATCTGTCCAAGTGATATTTTGCTAACAGTCAAATGGAGTTGACTCCAATTTTTCCAACAATTTCCATTAATGGCCAGCCTTCAGATAAACACAAACACACAAATAACATCCATGTGGTGCAGGGAGGACTGATTAGTAAGGCCACACATGTTACTAACAGGAAAAAAGAAGTCTCTATCTGCAGGCAATAAGACTGATTAATGCTCTGAAGTTGCTGCCTCACATTCCAGTGAACTCAGTATGTAAACAACAAACAGTTCCTATGCTTTTGGTCTTTAAATTGGTTTTCGAGTTGTGTAAAGCACTGGATGGAGTGGGTAGAATAGTTTTGCACTGATAACTAGTAGTTTTCAGGACCTTGACCTTTAATCTTCGACCGGCAGTCAGATGGTGACGATTGCCACCTGATGTCCTTGTTACGTTTCCAGCATCTGGATGTGATTTGGCTGATTAGAGCCCAGCGCACTGCCGCAGATAAAGAGAATCAGACTGATTAATAATGCTCTGAAGGCGCATTAATCAGATTCATCTGGCAGTGTTGCTGTAACGTCTCTGCCCTGCAGCTGAGTCAGAACCACACTGCATCCCGCACAAGTTTCAGGAAAATGTTGGTTTAAGTTTCTTTTTGTGGATTTGGAACTTGCAGTGAAATTTACCACCCAAGATTAATCTGTTTTCCAAAAATCCATCCAGGTTTAGCAGTTTGTTTCAAAAATACATTTGGACAAGATATTCCCAAAAGTTACTCATATTTTTGTTGGTCATTAGTCAAAAAACATGAGCCCTGTGGTGTAAAAATGTACTTTTGTTCAACAATTTTCAGCCAAAAACTGAAGAGTCACTAACAGAAGAGGACGGGAAACTTCCAAACCATTAACTCAACAGCCATGAGCTCATTTTCATATTCCAGGCTTATGATTCAAATTTACAACTCCTGCTCTGATTTATGCGCATTCAAGACTCAAAATTATTTCTTGGCTTTCTGATTAAGAGAATTAAATTTAAATTAGCAGCTGGGAAACTCCACTAACCCACTTGGAGCTAAACATATCTGAGGTTCACTGCACCACAAGTGAGATTCTGTCACACGTGAAGAAGCTGATTTGGGGTTAATGCACATTTTTATTTTTAGTTTTATTAGAGTGATTCAAGTCAGACATTCCGCCAGGTTATCCAACTAGCACTGAGTTACCACTGGGAGTGTCCTGAGGGGCTGGAACCACTCAGTCCAAATAATTTAATTTGTGGAGAATTCATGTTACCTCATCTAAAAATAATTTCAGAAGCTGAACTGCAAGAAAAACACACTGGAGGAAGAACAGCCATGTAAAGCCTGTATCCAGTGTGGGGTTTATTAGCATACTGATGAAGTTACAACAGCAGCCAAATCAGAACCTACCTAATCATTATTTAGCCCGATTTCTTTGAACTTGACTTAATTACAGCCACTTTTAACATGTTTGCTGGAGTGAACAAATCCAAACGCAAAGACCAGAAGCTCAAATGGTAAAAATACAACTAATTTATTACAAAAGGGAAACAAAAGGTTGTCGAGGCAGCAAAAATTCTCTTAACAAGATAGTCCAAAAACACTTTCTCAGACGTGAGGTAGGGGACAAACATAAACAGCTTTTCAGCACAAGGCACCAGTGAGGGACAGGATGGGGCTGGAGCTGGAACTGAAGCACTAACTGCCCCTTTTCCATGGTGTAGTGCCGGAACGGTCGGTGTAGGTACAGTTCGGTACGGGTTGGACTGGTTGTTTTTCCACTGATGTTCCAGTCCGGTTCCAGTGGGTGTGTTTTGGGCGGTTGGTGGAGGTGGTTTTTAGTTTTTAGTTTTTTTTAAATTAATTACCAAAATGAGAGATGGAAGCACATTTGATGAATAACTTTTGAAATTTTAAAAATTTGCAAAGATTTAGCCAATCAGTGACGAACAGTGTTCTGACGTTGCATTTTGGTGTCAGCTGGGGCCGGTTGGAATCACAATGAAGTAGGTACTAAAAAGAGTGCCGGTTCCATGGATCTGGCCTAATGGAAATGGTTTGGAACCGTACCGAACCGTACCGACACTACATTAAGTGGCACTAGTGGAAAAGGGGCATAAGGGCTTACTGGGGGACACAGGGAACACTGAGGAGCTAGACACAACTACAATACAGGGAAGAAAGCAGTACTAAAAAGTGGCATAGCACAAGGAATACAACCAAAACACCAGGATTGAGTACATTTTTGTGTTGTCTAAAGTCAGACAGCTGTGGGGGGCATCAGGGCCAACCTGTGGCAGAGGCAATATCAGCAGATGGCAAGGGTGCCATCCATTGAGAGGGTGCCACAAACAGGGGCCGAAAAACAATATTTTATAGCTTTTTATCAGAGTATAGTTAATTCAGTCTGTACTGAAGTTGTTCACACTTGTGTGGATTTCTCAGTCTGCTTTGTTACATGAGGTAAAATATATACAGTGTATATATATATATATATATATTTAAATGGACAACCTGTTTTCTAGTGATCAAAGATAAGATAAAAGACAGATCTACTACATTTGGTATGTGAATGTGAGTAAGTTGGCGGTGCGRTTTAGAAAACTGCAATGGCCACCAAATATGGTCGGCCCTGGTAGCCATCTTGAATTGTGTTGACTCCAAAAGTCAACAAGTTGTACTTTGTCTAAAAATTGCATTCTGCAAGTTTCATAAAGATTTATGCAGATTTTCATGACACACGCACAAACACACACATACAAAACATTAACCTGTCTTCACCTTTCTGCATCTGATAATAGCAGCATTATCCCAACACAGTGAACAATAGAGACATTTTAACAAACTCTTTTTCTCCAAAAGCATTCAGTTTTAAATGCTCCAGTACAAATGCTGTAAACTGAGCACGTTATTAAACTGATATAACATTTACAGTGTGCACATTACAGCACCACCCTCACATTGCTGCAAACATTCATTTTTTAATCTGGAATCTGATGGTTGGCAATAAAAGTGTCTGAACCCGAGCACAGTCTGCTGTCCAGATGATCCAAGTCCCTCTGCTGCTGATGGATGGCCTGAAGATGAAGAACAGAGCCTCTGACTGTATCCCTGTCTCTTCTTTTCAAGTCATGCTCACTTCAAAAGCATGATTTATGCACCAAATACAAGACTTCACATTACCATATAAAAGATGATAAATTCAAGGTTTTGTGATGTAATGTAAGCTTAGATTTAAATGCTGAAGCAACTCATTCATTAGTATTTAGATGGTTTAAATAAACACAAAGCCCACACTCAAGCTGCAAACCTTAGCCAAAAAAGTAAAAGCGTACAAGAGATTATGTTGTTAAAACCCACAAACATTGTTTCAATCATGGAGAGTTTGGATGCAATTGTTGTACCACCACATTGTTCATCTTAAATCCCCAAATGAGGCTTTGACAAGATGATAATTCATTTCCCACAGCCAAAACCAAACAATCAGAACATCTAGAAACCAATAATGGACAATAAAAAATGCTTCAAACACCCCCAAAAGATGATTCAATCCAAACCAGAAAGTATCTCAGTCGACATTATCTTATGGTGAGTTAGCAAACTAAAGTTAGAACGAGAACTGATTAAGCTTGTGGGTATTGAAATATAGCACACAATTCCTTGAAAAAAACTCAAGAATAGATAGCTAATAGATATCTTTTAAATAGACAATAATGCTGAATGATTCAAAACAAAAAAGGTTTCACTTTTAATCTTTGCATTATTTTAGCCTCTTACTTCAATCCAGTTTATTTACAGTAGTAGTAGTGCCAATTCACAACGAAATTATCTCACTTTCCAAAACAAAAAAGTCTCCAAATCACAAAATCGACTCAGTTTTAGATTTAAATCTTAATGTAAAATATTACTGACAATTTAATCATAAAAAGCAAAACACTGACACAAAGTACATTATAAAACACAATAAAACTTTTCTTTTTGTTTAGGGAAGCCAGCAGGTTGTGTTGAATCTTCAATTTGTTGCCATCCCCCATCCTGAGCAGCACATCAGTGGAAAGAAATGACTCATTTTAAAAATTTTAACCTCCAGCAGAATTGGGCTCAGGATGGACGAGCATCCTCAAAGGATCATCCTCAAACCCAGACATCAACTGGCTGGGGTTTGAGAGGACAGGAAAGAGATGCAGAATTGGTCCAGGAAGAATTTTTATGTGAAATAAAACAACAGCAAAAAAGTACAAATTAGTAGTAGTAATTACTGTGAATACAAAAACAGAGTCAACAGGAGATAGAGGAAATGTGGTCAGTTTATCTTCCAGAAGTCTAAGCCTACAGAAACCTAAACCCAAATCAACACTATTTGTCCAAAAGGAAAAGTTGTAAGCCAAGTCTTAAAAATAGACTGAGCCCCACAGACAGAAAGTGGAGATAACACAATTTATGTAGAAAAGATGAAAAATTAAATCAAAACAGGATGCTAAAATAACATCAATAATGTTATTTCTTTTTAAACAAAGTAAATCCAGGGAGTATTTGTTGATCTCCTGCCTTCACTGATATTTAATGGCTGATTTTGGCTTGAACGGTGCCCCATTCTACATCTGACCCAGTCGCTCAGCACAATGGTTCCCTTTGAAAGAAGCCAGTCAGCTGCCTGCAGACCACTTGTTTACTTGGCATTTCCATGGTTTCCATGGACTGGGGCATGAAAGTGTGTGTGTGTGTGTGTGTGTGTGTGTGTGTGTGTGTGTGTGTGTGTGTGT
>NW_013952633.1:863964-866760 GCF_001266775.1 Austrofundulus limnaeus
GTGTGTGTGTGTGTGTGTGTGTGTGTGTGTGTGTAGAGGAGGGAACAGGGGTATGAACCAGTGACAGAAGTAAGCATTTTGAGGTGTTCTGCACACACATTTCATGGATTTATTTGCACACATACACACGCATGTGGTTTTGAACTTGGGCGAATGACTGTGATTCGGGCTGCTGAGCTTCGTGAATTCTCATTCCTCTCCACCATTCAAACCACTTGGAACATGAATTCATTCACTGGCTCAGTGATCTGAAACCCAAAATGGCACAATACTTTCCAGCAGGTTTTGCTTGCGCAACAAAACGCTCTTCTGTTTGGAGCTCGATGACAATGGAKTCATGGTGTTCCAAAATTGCTGTGAAGATTCTCCCAACCAATTACTTCATTTCCTGTTTATGCAGGAAAAWGTTTTGATCTATATTTTGAGCTAAATTATATAATTATTCGTAAATGAATTTCTTATGTGTTGGTTTTTTCGTACTTTACCCACCAGAGAGCTTGTGCTGAGAGATAACAGGCCTCATTGTTTAGGTGACACTGAGCTTTTCACTGAAGTTRAGTGAATAGTTCACACAATGTTCAAACACCTTGGCCTTTATTTCATCTCATTTCCTTCAGAGGAGAAACAAATAGCTTCTGTGTTCCATTCGGAAGGGTTGAGAAAGGCTCAACCTGTTTTAATCGATTAAAAAAAAAAGCTTCCTGGAAGAAAGATGGATGGTAGAAGGAAACATTTTGTGCAACCTTGGCTCATGAAGTCCTCATTGTTGTGAGAGACGTGCAAAATGAAGCCTGTGGTATTGAGAGATCTCACCACACCTTGACCTTTGACGTCACAAATGCAGAACAAACCATTCAGGAGGGAGGATGTTGAAATGTTGCCATCAAAATAATAAAAAAATAAATACAAGGATGCACGGAAGAGAAGGAAATGTTCTGAGAAGGATGAGTGGTACATCACCTTTTGTTCTCAATGGGAACTAGGAAACATTACAGGTTCCTTTTTTTCCTTTAATTTTAAGACATTTTGCATTGAACATACTACTGATTCATACTTCATCCATCCATCCATCCATCCATACATCCATACATACATACATACATACATACATACATCCATCCATCCATCCATCATCCATCATCCATCCACATTGAGAGAATAAAAAATGAAATTACATTTCACCACATTTCCTTAAATTAATTGTTTTCTACTTCAGTGCATTCTGACATTCACGTGTACAAACAGCCACATTAATTCTGCCACCTACTGTAATTGCTGAATGTGGTTGAGTTTGTTAATACGGTGCTTGTGTTCCACTCAGTCATCTGGCCGTCTTCCAGCTGCATACGGTAAAATGTCTGAGCCTAAACGCAGAATAAAAGCTATAACTGTGGAAGCAGCAGGCTGTCAGACAAAAGTGAATAGAGTTGTTCTCCAAATCAAGGCCAGCTCATTGGACTTGCTGCAGTTGTAAACCAATTACTCCCAGGCCACATGTTTTTAAAACCCGGGACGTCAGGCGAGGAGGGAAGCCTTCCGTCTTTTTTTCCTGCAGTCAGCCTATAAAAACACAGCAGGGAGAGAGAATAATAGTGGCGAGGAGAGAAAGTTGGAAACCCCTAAGTGCAATTCCACATGACCTAAGTCAGTCTGTAATGCTGACCTATATTGTAGTTTGGTTCAAACAAAAAAGTGATATCTAAGCTCAGGAATTCCTGTTTGGAAGCATGACCGGAACAAATATTGAGAAAGGAGATGTGAAATAAAATGGATCTTRGAGTTATTCTGGAAATTTCATTTTGTAGAAAAAGTGCTTCAGCCCCTGATAATACAAAACTGTGCTTAGGGATCATAAAATACACACTGTGAAAGTAGTTTTAATATTTATTATTTTGTAGAGCAGAGGAAGAATTTCTTTTCTCTGTCCTCCATCTTTACTCCATGAGCTGAAAGAATGATCAGACTTGTTTCTATCTAAATGTCAAGAATGTGATTTTAAAACAGCAAAACTGTGATGTCATTTTAAAAGTCTAAAGAMACTCTCCAAAACACTTAATGGCACTTCACACTCAGGCACAGCCAGTAGCTTCTAATATTCAGGTGTTGGTGGATACATAAAGGGAAGTAATACAACTTCAGCATGATCTGAAAAGCTTAAAAAACTGAATCACCATGAAATGACTGCAGACGTATTTCTCAACCAAATGGTTGAGAAATACGTCTGCAACACAATAAAGTCTGATTAAATGTAGCGGTCGGTTTTCTTCCACTGCATCTTTCATTTATTATTTCCTTATTTGGAAACAATTTCCTGATCTGAAAAAAAGGACTAGGCCTTTTTTTCTTCCTAAACGTTGGTGCAAGCATTGGATATTGTGAGTCTGTTAGTTGATCATTGTGAGTATTTAGCAGAGTAAAACTTGTTTACGGTGCAGTTAAAACATGCCTGACTGATGTAAAGTTGTGGAATGATAACAACAGGGCACAGAGGAAATTCAGATTRTAGCATTTCTGACCAGATTCAGGATTCCTGCTGTGGCCTTTGTCACCACCATGTGGTCAAAAAGGATCATTGCATTTCTTTACTAAAACAACTTGATGCACTTCACCACTGACTGTTTGGTAACTTGAATCTGAGTAAAATGATATTCCCAAAACTATCCATGACTGCTGTTCTAAATAGAATAAAAATACTAACTGTTCAAAAAAATGTGACAACACATGGAAAACAGAAACTTTCTTCCTTACTTGTATGACACACATTGTATAACCTGTACTGTATCTGTTTCAGGTAAG
>NW_013952633.1:867760-869242 GCF_001266775.1 Austrofundulus limnaeus
ATAAAGTCAGAATACCATGAGAACTCCTACACAAAAAAATCAGTCTTACCACTGCTTTAAAGTGAGGAATTATGAGCATCTTGTGAAGTTATACTTTGGTGCTGAATTTACATTTAAAGATTTACTTCATCTTTTAACGCATCAGCATCAAATTATTTATATTTTATTAAAACTTTTTTCGTCATTTAAACAGCTTTTTTCTCAAAATTTTACAATTTTTGGTAATATTGCATCTTTTTTTCCTCAGATTGTTCTTTTTATGTACAGTGCCCTGAGACAACGTATGTTGTGACTTGGCGCTATATAAATAAACTGAATTGAATTGAATTGAATTCCGGCTCCCCTGGAGCTGTTTGGATTCYCAGATCATGGCTCCTGGTTGCCATGGTTGGCCCTCTGGCCGGAGTTGCCGCTGGAGTCCAGTGAGTGGTCAGCTGGGGGTGTGCGCTTGGCTGTTGGTGTATGGGTCGTCAGTGGCGTGGCTTCACTTCGGCAGTGGGGCTGGCTGGTCGGCCTGGTGCAGCCCAGGTTGAGCTTTGGCTGTCTACTCCTCTCCACCCTAGAATGAATTGGTCTACCTCCTGGGTTCGGATGTGGGCTGCCCCCCACAGGGGGTGGGTGCATGTCCTGGACCTGCAGTATAGAGTGTGTATGGGGAGTGCAAGTGGAATACGGCATCTATCTCATGTGTCTTTGAATGAGTGGGTGTGAGGATGAGGGTGGGAATGTGTGATTATGTCTGTGTGTGCCTGGATATTTGTCAGGCTGGGACTGGGGCAGTCCCCTCTTTTGGTTCATCTCGGTGCCTACTTCTGGTGGTGAGGCCCCGCCCCTCTGTTACACTGCCCTCTGGTGGGTTGTGCCTCTGTCCACTGGTGCGCTGGTGGCTCTCAGTGTCTGGAGCTGGGTGCTCAGGTATGTGCAGGCTCGACCTGGTGACTCTCTGGTGGGGCTTGGGTCTTCTGGCCGGTCAGGCCTTGGCTTGGGGGGTTGGTGCTCCCTGGGCATCCGGGCCTCTGTGTCCATGGCCAGGTCTGCTCCAGTGTAGCGGGTCCCAGCGGGGCCTGTGGGCTCATTGCTGCTGGGCCTGGGGGATTACTGCATGGGGTCACTGGGGTGGGATCTCCCAGTTCTCTCCTGTGGTCCACTCTGGGGGGTGGGTAAACGGTTGTTCCTGTGCCGGTGCCCCTGGGGGCTCCACGCTTTGGCTCCCTTTGGCTTTGGCTCTGGTCTCTCTTGTRTCTGCCTCGGGCCTTGGAGGTCAGGTCTGTGGGTCTCCACAGTCACTATTAAACATTCCAATGGAGAAACATTGAATATACATGCATGTTCACAACCGCGCACAAACGTGTTTCTTAGATACATTCTGTTGGGACTGCGTTGGCCACTGAATGTATGTATGTATGTATGTATGTATGTATGTATGTATGTATGTATGTATGTATGTATGTATGTATGTATGTATGTATGTATGTATGTATG
>NW_013952633.1:870242-874276 GCF_001266775.1 Austrofundulus limnaeus
GTATGTATGTATGTATGTATGTATGTATGTATGTATGTATGTATGTATGTATGTATGTATTTTGTGAATATATTTTTATTATTATTATTATTATGTTCTACTCATAAAATTATACTGAGTACTTTTCAGTGAGGCTATAATTATTATTATTGTATACATTCTGTATATATTTTGTTGCTGTGCTTTTGTTTTCTCTCTTGTTGCAGGTGTGGAGGCAGACTTCAAATGTGTTGTCTTGTGTTTTCTTAAAGCATCTCTCTCATTTCTTCTTGTTTCCCTTTCAATCTCTTTCTTCACTTTTCTCCTTTTTCTCTTATTTGTTTACTTTTTCTGTCTCCATGTRCATCATAATGAGTTAATCCCAAAAGAATTTATAATAAATGTTTAAACATATATCAAGTGGAGCATCATGGTAAAATGCCATTTTGCTGTACTTGTGAAAGTAAAACTGTTGGGCTTCATTTGGACACGCAGACAACAATTCTGAGTTTCACATCGCCGGACAGGACACGGTAAAAAATAAACAAATAAAATTTAAAGATATACTTCATCTTTTAACACATCAGCATCAAATTATCTAATATACTTACTGAAGTTTTGTTTTCTCCTTAAAACAACTTTTTTTCTCAAAAATTTACAACTTCCTGCTGGTAATATTGCAATTACCAGAATGCAATTACTATTGCATTAATATTTTATTCTGCTAATTACGACTATATTTTCATAATATTTTGACTTTATTCTTGTATGACTTTATTTTTGTGGTTTAAAATAGGAATTCTCCCAGTCTGGCCCTAATCAGAATCAGAATCAGAATCAGAATCAGAATCAAAATCAGCTTTATTGGCCAAATATGTTGACACACACAAGGAATTTGTTTCTGGCAGATGATGTCTCTACAATTCACATGCATACAATATACACAGTGATGGAAGCACAATAGCATAAGACATAAACATTATAGTCTGTGGATTATATACAATAATAATATATGCATTAGGCACTAGTTAAGAGGTCCAGTGTTTGGGATTGTTCATCAGAGAGATGGCCTGGGGGAAGAAGCTGTTTTTGTGTCTGGTTGTTTTTGAGCATTGGGCTCTATGGTGCCTGCCGGAGGGGAGAAGTTGAAAGAGGCTTTGTATATGAAGTCTGACATGATTTTCTCTGCCCGTTTCCTGGTTCTTGCAGCGTACAAGTCCTGAATCGTGGGCAGTGGAGCACCAAAGACTCTCTCAGCTGACCTGATTGTTCATTGCAGTCTGTTCTTGTCCTGCTGGGTGGCTGCTCCAAACCAGACTGTGATCGATGTGCACGGGACAGATACTCCATCGTAAAAGATGAAATGGGATTACAAAAACTAAATCTTTAATGCAAATGGTTTAACTTGTTAAAATTAAAACAAAAACATGTTTCATGCTGAATACTGTACATCATAGTTTTGTTTTATGATCAAACTGGTGTAATTTTTAAAATATATACAAAAAGTATGTTAAATGTTACATAAAACAAAATAATTAAAAATGTATTGATGAGTAAATATAATAAAAAAGCAGATTTAGAAATAGGCTGACAACATAAGCAATTTAGCATTTTATTGAAAAAAGTAAACTACAAGACTCTGACATAAAATTTTGGATTTTAAAATAAAAATAAATATTAGATTATGTACACAATTATTTTGCAGATTAATTGAATGTTGTTAATATTATGCAAATGAAATATTGAACRTATTTTTAAATTGAGTTTGTACCAAATACGTTTAAAAATTCAACCGCTGAATCTAAAAAGAAAACCTACACTTAAATTTTCTTATACAAAACCTGTATTGAGGCAACTAAAATGTCAAATGACTTGCAGACAGGGTCCAGCTATAAAAGAGCAGCAGGACATCAAACGGACGACATCACTGCAGCTGAACCACTCGCACATCTGAGTAAATGACATCTCCAGGATCACCTGAATGAAGAAAAAACAGGTCTAATGTTTAATGTGTGAGAAGAAGAACTTTAGAGTGGGACATGTGTTTTTTTTTTACCATTTTTATCAGTTGGGACTGGAAGGCTTYTTTTCTGACAGAAGAGCTTGAAACCAAGAAACACGATCAAAATAAGAAGTAGAACAAGCACACATGCCAGCACAGCCACAGCTGCAGAAGTAGCTCCTAAAAAACAAACATTAAGTCTGATGAGAAACTGAAACTGACTCTGAAAAGACAATTTAACACACCTCCCAGCAGTAACAGTGCTGTGGTGCAAATAAAACAAATCTAACCTTTGCAGATTGTAAGTTGGATGGTTCTCTGTTTGTGGCTGACATTGTTGTGAACATCACACATTAGGTTTCCTCCAAGCTGACCGTATAAGTCGATGGTAACGTTTAAACCTTCTTCGTTTTCTGCACTCCTGCTCTGTATCAGTTTGTTCTTGTCCAAAGACAAAGTCAAGTTTACATCGTCTCCCTCTGCTGAGCAGCTGACCGTCATCAGATCTGGTGACAAACATGTCTGAGACATGGCTGGTTCTGATACTGGAGCTGAAAGACAAAAACTTGACAATAAGGTAAGATAAGACAAGACAAGACAAGATAAGCCTTTWTTGTTATTGTACACAGCACAATGAAAGTTCAGAACTCCCATTCACAAGAAGACAGGACATAACAAAACATAGGAGAACAGGTGCCCTGGGTCATRMAGCCATAGACCCCTGTACCGAGCAAGGATCATCATCATGAAAGAACATCATGAGGCGGTGCTACCCTTAAAAGAAAAACAAAATACCACATAAGGATAGATGAGGAAAAAAACCCAATAACATTATGTCCACTAAATGTGACACACTATTTGTAGAAAAAGCCTCTGCAGAGCAAGAGCACATTTATTAACCAGAGATGTAAGTGAGTTTATGGGGGTGTGTATCTGAAGCCACGATTGTTGTTTGCACTTGTGTTTGCACTTGCTCATCTGTAGGATGAGCCTGAAAAATCTAGTCCCCCAAAACCCGCCCAGCCATAGTTACTTTGTACTTTGTTTAACTTTTTAATCATAAAACATAATTTAACTTACTAATGGTCAAAACTGTGGAATCTTGAGATTGTGTAAAAGGCTCTTTGCAAAATATTTTTATGAACCAAACTTATGTAAACATTTTGAACAAAACAGAGTTCAAATTTACCTAAAATATTTAGGATGATTTTGTTTTTTCTGATCAATGTTCCACTTTCTACATGGTTGACTGTTTGTTCATAATCTCCAGAGTAATTCCTCGATACTTTGTCAACAATAAATGTTCCATTTTTGAAGTTGTAGCTGTTTTTTCCAGTGTTCCAATATTTCCCACGCAGCCCTGTTTTTTTGGCAAAACTAAAAATGATATTTTCATTCTTCTGCAAACTTGTTCGTATGTTGATATCAGTTGGCAGGTGAAAGATCAGCGGTCCCCCGAGGGCTGCAAAACACTGGAGGGTKTCAGAAGAGTCGTTCAGATCACAAGCTGTTGATCCTGACAGACAAATACAAGTCAGCCAAAGTGTTTTTTTCTTTGAACATTTCTGTTTGAAATGTATCTTATATAAAAAGTACTACAGTTACTACATGAATTCAATTATTAAGCAAACCATTAACTAAAACCTCTAAACTAAATTCAAAATATACCTCAGTTATAAGAAGATATTCAACAAAGTGATAAAATGTATATTTTAAATGACAAATCAGTTGGTTAATTGTATAGTTTATAAAATGTACCTTTTGTCAACACTGTTCTTGTCAGACTTGTGATCATCATGTAGATCCAAAACATTGTCTGCAATAAAAAAAATCCAATTATAAAGAAATATATTAAGTGTTGCCTCCTCGAACAATTAAGATTTCTTTTTTGTTTACCATACAAAAACATATTTTACAGAATAATTGGCAGTCAGTGTGTTGTTTAAAAAATGTTCTTTATTTAGGTATTAGAACAAGTTTTTTGATCAAAGTCTTTTTATTATTTTTTAACACAAACTACAGAAAAAAAACAAACAAGAACACAAAACAAAAC
>NW_013952634.1:0-1314 GCF_001266775.1 Austrofundulus limnaeus
TATATATATATATAAAACCTCAGCGAAATGGTTTATGTTTTCTGTCATGTACGTCTGTCTGTCTGTTGACAAAATTACTCAACAACCTGTGGACAGATTTTCACATAATTTTTACCACAGATTGTTATTGGCCAAAGGAACACACTTTTAAATTTTGGTGATGATCCGAATTTCAATGCGTATCCAGGATTTTTTGGAAGGATTCTTCACTATTACAGGCTAGGGGAACTTGGCCTTGGTGGAGGTTTGCACTCTCTGAGTGCTTGTAGTTTTGTATGTTTTTGTTTCTGTTTACTGTCTATGATTATGGATTATTTTCTATTGCAGCATTTTTTTCCTGTTACACTTGTTATTTTTTGTGTTTGTGTGGTTTGGAGTTTGCATCATTAATGTGTTTGCAGCACATTTCTCTGTTTGTGATGCTTTTAGCTGCTCGCTGCATGTTAGAACCTGTCATCCACCGTACTCAGGTGTAGGAGGTACACATCCTGTCACAGTTCATGTTGAAAGTTATTCAGTAAGTTTATCTGATGAAAACAGATGGTTGGGTTCAAAGTTATCTATCTGTAAGTAAAAATATTGAAGCCAAAAWGTTAACAGGAGCACTTTGGATACAGAAGTTGACTGAAATGTTTGGAAAAAGACATTTTATTCTCCTTCAATATTTAACTTTGCTCAACATAAACCATAGCAGAAAAAAAAAACTATTAATCTCAAGTACTGCTGTTGTGTCTCTGAAAAGTGATTAATGACACCTCCTGTCCACAAATCCTCCCAGTGTTCTCCCTCAGCAGACAAGTGATTCTGATGAAGCTGCTGAAGTGTTATCTGATTACTGRCTTACTCTTATTCACACTTCTGTTTTTGGTGTTACGACTTTATGTCTGTGTGTGTCTGTGTGTCTTTGTGTGTGGTATCTGATCTGATGTGCTAAGTTTTTGTGGCTCCCTGCTCTCATCCCCACACTACATCAGTTCTATAAGAATGCTGTTGATGCTATTTTCATCACAGTGATGTCCACAGTGTCAAAGTGGAGGACTGATGTGAACAGTTGGACAGGGCTTTTAGCCCTCTGACAACTTCAGTCAGCTCATCATAACCTGACTTCTCCTCAGACTAACCTAAGAATGATGCATACAGTCATACTGCAACATTAGCTTACAGACACTGGATTTTATCCAAAGTTCAATTATTTATCTGGGTGAGAGATTATTTTTGACTTTAACAGACCCACCATAAGATATACAGCGGGTAAAATAAGTATTGAACACGTCACCATTTTTCTCAGTAAATATATTACTAGAGGTGCTAATG
>NW_013952634.1:5173-6976 GCF_001266775.1 Austrofundulus limnaeus
GTATTTGGCTCCATCCGTCTTCCCATCAACTCTGACTGTTTTCCCTGTCTCTGCTGAGAAGAGAGGCATGATGCTGCCACCAGCATATTTGACAGTGGGGATAGTGTGTTCACAGTAATGTGCAGTGCTAATTCTCTGCCACAAAAAACGTTTTGTTTTTTGACCAAAAACTTCAATT
This sequence comes from Austrofundulus limnaeus, assembly GCF_001266775.1. Classification (NCBI taxonomy): domain Eukaryota; kingdom Metazoa; phylum Chordata; class Actinopteri; order Cyprinodontiformes; family Rivulidae; genus Austrofundulus; species Austrofundulus limnaeus. Next base: position 5,352 of record NW_013952634.1, read on the forward strand.
TTGCTCTTGTCTGACCAAAGCACCTTTTACCACATGTTTGCTGTGTCCCCAACTTGCTTTCTGGCAAACTGCAAATGGGGCTTCTTACACCACAATCCTGTAGCAGCTCTTTCACAAGGAGAGAGGAGTTTGGTCACACCTGCAAAGTTGGACATATCTGTTATATAATGACGCTCCAAACACATAAAATATTTTATACAATRCTCTGTTAGATACCAAAGTTTTTGGGTAGGTTGTGAGTGAAGTGTGGGAGAAGGGATCTGCTCACTCATGACATGAGCTGTAGGCTGATTGGTGCTTCATTTGCAGGCTGTCTCTCTGCTKTGCCTCACCTCACTGTACATTAGACAAATCCACTCTGCTCTGCTCTGATTGGATGAAACTTTGATGAAAGCCATGTCTGTTTAATCCTGTATCATTAGACTGGGCTTTATCAAGACCACAACAGAAAAACAAGCTGCTTTATTTCCTAACAGATGACAGCAATACATCCTGGCCACGTTCCAAATTAGGGAAATTCATTGTGGCAACAAAGAACTTTAAGCCCTGTAGACATGTTGAAAATAATGGCATTGCCATTTTGGTCAAACCTTGAAAATAACGCTCCTGACCCAATCCAAGTTAAGAAGTTGCAGATGTTCGTTCAATAATTATTCTCTGCAGGTTTGATTAAAATGTGTCTAGTGATACATGAGATATGTTGGTTACACACACATTTGTTTTTCTATTCTCATGGGGAATTTGCATTGACTTCCATTCATTTACTGGCCATGTCTACAGCCTAACCCTGACCTTACTCGAAACTTAACCTCACAGGTACCTACCTGACCCTAAATCTAAACCAAACTCAGTTCACACATTAGTCCTAAACCTAAACCACCAACAGTATTTTCCCCAAAACAGGCTTCTGTCTCCAGTGGGTCCTCACCAGGCTGTGAAAAGGGATTAAAAAAATTGTCCCCAAAGGGTATCAAAAACACACACTTTGTCCTGTGTGATGAAAATGATGTATTGGTGGAACCCTGGTAAAAATTGTGTCCAAGCTTATGATCACAGGAAAAGGTATGTCCAAAAAATATCTATAACTCAGTCTACTTTCAGTACTAATATTTGTGTATTTTATGAGGCTGTAGATGATTGCTTAAGGAAGCAATATAAAACTGATGAGTATCTGTGAGGGGTAATAGGAAAAAAAGGATAAAATGTTTTTAAGTAAAGCATTTCCTTCTTATTTATAGCTCTTGGCTTCCCGTTCATCTCACTGAAATATTTCAGAAGCTTTATGTAATGTGTTTAAATCTAGGGAGAAAAACTAAATATACGTATCATCACCTCCTCCTCCAGTATCTGACTGAAAACAGAAACTAAAACCTGAATTCAACTGGACCAGAGATTATAGAACATAAAGTCAGTTTTTGAAATATACAGCCAAACTGGACTCATAGGTGTAATTTGCAGGGGGGTTAGGGTTTTTTTTACCCCCACAATAATTTGATCAAGTCAAAAAAAAAACCTCCAGCAAAATTACATCATTTGCTCAAACACACACACAAAAAAAAAAAATCTGATGCAACTCTCTTGTTGTCTTTAAATAACTTTAACTTGATTTAAAAATTAATGATGTC
>NW_013952634.1:8058-11513 GCF_001266775.1 Austrofundulus limnaeus
CTTCTGACACTGAGAGTAGGCAAGGGTCTCATAGGTGGGCAGTATGAGGTATAAGCAGGTCTCCAGATGATCATCAGTCTTTGTGGATCTGTTGTTGGACTTGATGATTTTCATGTGAGAGAAAGCAGACTCCAGAACTCTCCATCCATGCAACTTGTTGCTCTGGATTTGATCCCAATGTCATTTTGCAGAGTCAAAACCTCATTTTCAACCCAGAGCATTCCAGACTGAAACACGGACACAAATTTGGACACATCCTTCCATCCTGGTGGACAACTGCACGTCTTTATAGCAGCCACAATCTCACTTTTATTTTTAAAATCACGGAAAAACACGTCTGCAGCATCAAACGCTTCTTTCATAACTTCGTCATCACTGAAAGAAGTGTTGAGAAAGGTATGGGGCTGCATTAGCATAGCAGCCTTACCTTAGGAGGGGAAATCCGCCTCGTAGCGTCTGTGCATTCTTTTGAAAGAAATGCTGTTCCACGTTATCCTTTTTGGACAAGCCAAGGCAGCGCTCGAATTACGAGTCCTCTTCCCACTCCAGGTGAAAATAATGTTTTTATTTGCTTGTTAGCTATCTTTCATTCAAAAAATTTTTCCGCCTCGCTGCCATGTTTTAACACATGACCCTAATCTCGCAAGACCATGTTCGGAGTGCTGTTTCACAGTACCCAAAACTAGCGAGACTAGAGCGCGTTCAAGAATGCAATGTTAAACAAACGTTGACAAGGGTGCGTTCAAGAATGCAATGTTAAACAAACATTGCAAAGAGTGCGTTGAAGACTGCAATGTCAAACAAACGTTGTGAAGAGTGCGTTCAAGGCTGCAATGTTAGACAAATGTTGCATTCTACATGAGTGTGTTTAAGGCTGCAATGTTAAACAATGTTGCGTTCTACAAGCTCCGTGATCCATTGCTTCATGAGCTACTGCAAACCAGCTGAAGATCTACTGGTAGATCCCGATCTACTGGTTGGCCTGGCCTGGTCTAGCTAATCAGCCGTAGCAATACATATGGCCATTACTCAGTCAGTTTTATAAATATTTAGCTAAAATTTAATGTGGTGCTAGTTGAGTGCTAACTAGGTGCACATCTCGCAATATTCAACCTAAGATCTTTAATAGTAGCTTTAAAGACARCAAAAAATTTGCTTTCTTTCAATGAATACCTGGCTTTTACTTTGTTAAATTTTAYCCTGACTTATGTTCTTATTTTACACCTGGCTCATTCATCTTACACACTTTCTGTGGTTGTTTTATTTTATTGTGACATTATTATTGACAATATTAAACACGTTATATAGCAGTTCCATTAATATAAAATTTCTCATACTATTTGAAAATATTAGTATAACTAGAAGCTCTAGCAATACAAAAACAGTGTTAAATGTTGACACATCACAAAAAATTGAAGCAGTTTCTGTATAAACACCTAATAACATCTACCAGTGAGTGTTTCTAACATTTCAGCAGCATTTTAGAAAAGGCAACAGAGATGTGTATATTTTTCTACCCTGAAGTTCTTATGAATCTATATGAGCATTTGTTTAATGGGCCTAAAATGTCACACACCCACACACACAAAGGTGGATCTAAAATCCATCCAAAGAGAGAGAGAGAGAGAGAGAGAGAGAGAGAGAGAGAGAGAGAGAGCGGCAGGATGAGAGAGAGAGCGGCAGGATGTACATGCATAATCTGTCACTGCAGCCTCCTGAGAGCTTTATAAAGTGTTTATACTGTACACGTAATTCATATTTGTTTACCCACTTATGTGGTCCTGCTGGGAAACGACTATCACTCAAAAATAACATTAGCACATCAAATATTGTCCTAAGTTTTACTGGGCCACTGGGGGACACAGTTTGCCAAGCAAAACAAAGAATTTCTATTTATTGTTCTGTTGTCTGACCAAACAGTGTCTCTGCACCAGTGCCAATCACTTTATTATATAAACAAACGTCTCGCTGGTTAAACATCATTTCATGAAGTTTCAGATGAACAGAATGGATAGAATGGGTTTTAATTCATCAAATTTTGTTTTGCTGTCCTTTCTCTCCCTCCCCACCCTAAACTGTATGGCATTACGTTTGTACCACTRGCTTGAACGCACAATAACACAAAAATTTTGAGCGCAGATATCTACATGACTGAAAAATAATTTGAAGCATGTGCATTTAAATCTCATTTCTGACAAACTACTCATGCTTGGCTCTGTGTCTGTTGTATATACAGAACCACCCCACCAGCTGCTGTCACCAWTGAGTTCCCTCTGTCGCCTGCATTCACCTCGGATTTCWCTCCAGCTCTGGCAACCTCCTCCAGGTCCTATTTGCCTCCTGCATTTTCCCTTGGKTCCTCTTCACCTTTTTGACTGCTGGTTCCTGCTCTCCACCTGGAATGTGGACAGTCCACAGTGAACTATATACTATAACTATTTTAGATTCCCTTTCGTTGATTTTCCTGTTGTTCCAGAGTGTTTTCGCTGTCATTTTTTTTCTTTTTATGGAGTTTTCTCCTTGTGTATGTCCATGTCCCTCTATCAATTTCAAATTCAAGTCACATAGCTCCAAGTGACAACAAACATCATCTCAGGACTCTGTACAACAAACAGTTTATCTAAGGAAGCCAGCAGATTGTGTTGAATTTTCATATCATCAGAGTCTCCCATCCTGAGCAGCACATTGGTGACAGTGGAGAGGAAAAACTCCCTTTAACAGGAATAAACCTCCAGCAGAACCAGGCTCAGGATAGGCAGCAATCTGCCTCAACTGGCTGGGTTTGGGGGACAGGAAAGAGACACAGAAAATCACACAGGGACTGGTCCAGGTGTAATTTTTTTCTAGAAGAGAAAGAAAACACGTTCCTGATACAAGTAATTAAAACAAACATGTAGAGCAGAGCAGTGGCGTGCACAGACATTTTGGGGGTCAGGTAGAAGTGGAAAAATAGGGCACGTTGTGCAGTGCACATAACTGCCAGCTGTCCTAGTACTGTGACATTTATTACAGACACATCTTCTACGTCATGCATATTTAACTAGTTCAAATCAGCGGCCTTATTCTGTCTGATGCATATGTTTCATTGGCAACATTCTACAGGTTGGTTTCTAAAAAAAATTGGCAACAATTGGATTTTAAAGCGTCTGCGGTCAGGAGGAGCAGAATGTCGGTGTCTGCAGGCAGCTGCCACTACATCAGTTAGCTGCTAACTTGTTTTAGAGGTTATGTTTATAATGATCRTTTATTTAGTAGTGAGTATTAAGTTACTGGTAGTTTAATGTGGACCTCATCTGGACTTTAGGCTGCCCTAGTTCTGTGTCGTTAGGTGCTGGATGTTTGTTGACGTTAGCGGCTACTGTTAGCATTATCTTAACAAATAAAACTATTTCAGAAAAACACTCACCCTGGCAAAAAACAAACAATAAACATCGTGGAGCTGTTTGGTACCGAGG
>NW_013952634.1:12353-13685 GCF_001266775.1 Austrofundulus limnaeus
GTGTATAATTATTTATTAATTATTGTATAATTATTCAGTTAGAATGATTGGAACACCCTTAAACTACACAAGATATGGGCATTTTTTCAGATAGCAGATCCACCACTTTTTCACTTCCTGACATCCATCCGAACTTCACGCTCTAGTGGCGCTGCATCGTGACGTCACGTGAAACCCTCCTGTTGCTGCCTACTTTAGTGTCTATAAATAAATATCTATAATAAAGTTTTTTTTAATACAAATTACTCGTGGCTTTCTTGTTCTATCTCTTCTTCATTTTGATCACAAGAGCTCTGTTTCTGTCCATGCTCTGAATTCTGATGTTAGATTATTCTTTGTCTGACTGAAATTTTCTACTAATTTGTCTCACTCATTTTTCATGTTTATGCAGGATGTCCTCCTGCATAGAGTTGCTTCTTTGTTGTAGCTAAAAGATCAACAATATGTAATATGATGTCTATTTGGGTCAAACAGTTTGGTGACACAAGTCAATTCAGTGAATTTGCAATATTTCAACTAATCAGACTCTAAATCTTTGTCATGATCAAAATGTAACACTAACACAGGGTGGTCGTATTTATGAGGGGGCCAAAATTGTAAACTTAGTCCAGGCCAAGGGTCAATTTCTGTCATTATTTTTTGAGAAAAAAAGTTATATAAACAAATTATCCTTATAGAAATACAAATTATAACTTCCAAATTATGGTTTATGTTGCATTTAGAAAACACATAACTTAACAAATAAAGAAAAAAATTAAATAAAAAAACTCAGCATTAACGTTCGCTATTCAATATCTGACTTTAAAATGAAAAGAGGATACAAAAAAGATGAAAACTAAAGTTGATTCTCTTTCCACACCAAAATCCAAGAGTTTAGAAAAATTCAAACCTCAATTTTTTAGCTTGAAAGTAGGCTGACTGTCATGAGAAGAATTCACTAATCATAGACAAAAGGACAAAGCATGAAACTATTTCTCAGTTAAAAGTATTAACGTTCAGGCTGGATCAAAAGTTGAAGGCCATATTTCGCCCGTGGGCCTTGAGTTTGGTATTTGTGCAATTCCACACACATTTTTCTACAGACAATTTTTAATTTTAAATTATAATCATTATAAAAACATTTCACAAAAACAAACCTGGGCATGGAGAGTATGAATCTGACTTTTCTTCATCTTCCTCCTCCACTGCTGCTTGTCTTAGCAGATTTTATAAAAGGATGGGCCTCATGCAAGAACATGTTCGTATTCTTATCCTAAATTTCTCTTACTTTTGTTCGTACAAAGGGTTCATACGAACATGTCACGTCAGATTCAACAAACTCTTCTATCTTCA